>NC_059194.1:5738501-5966001 GCF_020615455.1 Coregonus clupeaformis
GTTGGTGACAAAAGCACCAGATCATCAGTAAACAGTAGACATTTTACTTCAGATTCTAGTAGGGTGAGGCTGGGTGCTGCAGACTGTTCTAGTGCCCTCGCCAATTCGTTGATACATATGTTGAAGAGGGTGGGGCTTAACCCTGTCTCACCCCACGGCCCTGTGGAAAGAAATGTGTGTGTTCTTTTGCCAATTTTAACCGCACACTTGTTGTTTGTGTACATGGATTTTATAATATCGTATGTTTTTACCCCAACCCCACTTTCCATCAATTTGTATAGCAGACCCTCATGCCAAATTGAGTCAAAAGCTTTTTTGAAATCAACAAAGCATGAGAAGACTGTGCCTTTGTTTTGGTTTGTTTGTTTGTCAATTAGGGTGTGCAGGGTGAGTATGTGGTCTGTCATACGGTAATTTGTTAAAAAAACATTTTGACATTTGCTCAGTACATTGTTTTCACTGAGGAAATGAACTAGTCTGCTGTTAATGATAATGCAGAGGATTTTCCCAAGGTTGCTGTTGACGCATATCCCACGGTAGTTATTGGGGTCTCCACTTTTGTGGATTGGGGTGATCAGTTCTTGGTTCCAAATATTGGGGAAGATGCCAGAGATAAGGATGATGCTAAAGTTTAAGTATAGGAATAATTGGAATTTGTGGTCTGTATATGTTATCATTTCATTGATGATACCATCAACACCACAGGCCGTTTTGGGTTGGAGGGTTTTGTATTTTGTCCTGTAGTTCATTCAATGTAATTGGAGAATCCAGTGGGTTCTGGTAGTCTTTAATAGTTGATTCTAAGATTTGCATTTGATCATGTATATTTTTCTGCTGTTTGTTCTTTGTTATAGGGCCAAAAAGATTGGAGAAGTGGTTTACCCATACATCTCCGTTTTGGATAGATAGCTCTTCGTGTTGTTGTTTGTTTAGTGTTTTCCAATTTTCCTATAAGTGGTTAGAGTCTATGGATTCTTCAATGACATTTAGCTGATTTCTGACATGCTGTTCCTTCTTTTTCCGTAGTGTATTTCTCTATTGTTTTAGTGATTCACCATAGTGGAGGCGTAGGCTCAGATTTTCTGGGTCTCTTTGTTTTTGGTTGGATAGGTTTCTCAATTTCTTTCTTAGGTTTTTGCGTTCTTCATCAAACCATTTGTCACTGTTACATTTCTTCTTCTTCGGTTTTCTGTTAGAGATTTTTAGATTCAATAGGGAAGCTGAGAGGTCAAATTGTCACGCCCTGGCCGTGAGAGGCCTGTTGTCTTTAGTTGGTTTGGTCAGGCCGTGAGTTTTTATGTTATATTTTCTATGTTGCAGTTCTAGGTTGTGTGTCTATGTTTAGCCGGGAGTGATTTCCAATCAGAGACAGCTGTCGCTCGTTGTCTCTGATTGGGGATCATACTTAAGTAGCCTGTTTGCGTACCTTAGTTGTGGATCTTGTTCTGTGTTAGGCTTGTATGTGTATAGCCTGAGGACTTCACGTTAAGTTCTTTCTTGTTTTGTTTATGTTTTAGTTAAATAAACATGTACGCTTTTCACGCTGCACTTTGGTCTGAGCCGTCTCTCAATGATCGTGACAGAAGATCCCACCAACGGACCAAGCAGCGTGCCCAGGAGCAGCAGATACCCTGGACACAGGTGGGGAAGTGATTTTGGACTTGGGAGGAGATATTGGCCGGTAGAGGACCCTGGGCGAAGGAGGAAGCCCGGGTAGGAGAGGATCAACGGCGACATCAATGGTGCCGGCCGAAGAGGAAGCCCGAGAAGCAGCCCCAATAAAACATTTTGGGGGGGCTCACGGGGTGGACGACGAGGCAGCAGGAGGCCGGGAAAGGGCTCACTAGAGAGGAGGAGGCCGCTATTTTAGAGGTCCTCTAAGACCTGCGGATCGAGAGTCTGAGAGAGGAGGCCACCACGTTAAAGGGGCAGTTAGATATGAGGGAGCAGGAGTTATCCGTTCAGAGGGAGGCGCTACAGGATGCTCAAAGGGAGAAGGAAGTAGTGGAGGCAAGGAGAGAGGAGCTGGTCAGGCAACAGAAGGAGCGTGTGTTCATAGAGGAACCTAGGTATGCGGAGATACGCACTGTGTCGCCAGTGCGCGTTCACAGCCCAGTGCATCCTGTGCCAGTGCCCCGCACGTGTCGTGCGAAAGTGGGCATCCAGCCAGGACGGGTTGTGCCAGCTGTACACTCCAGACCTCCAGTACGCCTCCACGGTCCAGTATATCCTGCTCCGGTTCTACTCAGTTTCACCAGTGCGCCTCACCAGTCCAGTACGGCCCGTGCCAGCTCCTCGCACCAAACCAGTGGTGCGTGTCTCCAGTCCGGCCCGGCCCGTGCCTGGACCTCGCACCAAGCCAGTGGTGTGTGTTCCCAGTCCGGTATGGCCCGTGCCTGCTCCTCGCACCAGACCAGTGGTGCGTGTCCCCAGTCCGGCCCGGCCTGTTCCTGCTCCTCGCACCAGACCAGTGGTGCGTGTTCCCAGTCCGGCCCGGCCCGTGCCTGCTCCTCGCACCAAGCCAGTGGTGCGTGTTCCCAGTCCGGCACGGCCCGTGCCCGTTCCACCAGTACCCAGTCCAGCTCCGGTCAGCGGTTCCACTCCGGGGTCAGAGCAGTCCGCTCCACCGGTGCCCAGTCCCGCTCCGGTCAGCGGCTCCACTCCGGAGCCAGAGCAGTCCGCTCCACCGGTGCCTAGTCCAGCTCCGGTCAGCGGCTCCACTCCGGAGCCAGAGCAGTCCGCTCCACCGGGGACCAGTTCAGCTCCGGTCAGCGGCTCCACTCCAGACCCAGAAGTCAGCTCCTCTCCAGGGTCGGGGCCTCCCACACCAGGGTCCAGACAGGGCTTGGTGCATCGTGGGAGGAAGGCGAGGGGAAGCATCGCGCCGAGGTCCAGACCAGACCAGGGGCGCAACGGGGAGGCAGAGAGGAAGAGGTTGTCACGCCCGGAGCCGGATCCGCCTCCGAGGCTGAAAGCCCACCCGGACCCTCCCCTAATGAGTCAGGTTGGTGCGGCCGGAGTACGCACCTTTGGGGGGGTACTGTCACGCCCTGGCCGTGAGAGGCCTGTTGTCTTTAGTTGGTTTGGTCAGGGCGTGAGTTTCTATGTTATATTTTCTATGTTGCAGTTCTAGGTTGTCTGTCTATGTTTGGCCTGGTGTGATTCCCAATCAGAGACAGCTGTCGCTCGTTGTCTCTGATTGGGGATCATACTTATGTAGCCTATTTGCCTACCTTAGTTGTGGGATCTTGTTCCGTGTTAGGCTTGTATGTGTATAGCCTGAGGACTTCACGTTAAGTTGTTTCTTGTTTTGCTTATGTTTATTGAGTTAAATAAACATGTACGCTTTTCACGCTGCACCTTGGTCTGACCCGTCTCTCAACGATCGTGACACAAATATACTGTTTAGGTTTTCTACTGCCAAGTTTACACCTTCACTATTACAGTGGAACGTTTTGTCCAGGAAGTTGTCTGAAAGGGATTTAATTAGTTGTTGCCTAATTGTTTTTTGGTAGGTTTCGACACAATTTTCCTTCCATCTATAGCATTTCTTAATATTATTCAGTTCCTTTGGCTTTGATGCCTCATGATTGAGTATCGCTTAAGTAGACTGTGATTTTGCTGTGGTCTGATAGGGGTGTCAGTGGGCTGACTGTGAACACTCTGAGAGACTCTGGGTTGAGGTCAGTGATAAAGTAGTCTACAGTACTACTGCCAAGAGATGAGCTATAGGTGTACCTACCATAGGAGTCCACTCGAAGCCTACCATTGACTATGTACATACCCAGTGTGCAACAGAGCTGCAGGAGTTGTGACCCGTTTTTGTTGGTTATGTTGTCGTAGTTGTGCCTAGGGGGGCATATGGGGGAGGGAATGCTGTCACCTCCAGGTAGGTGTTTGTCCCCCTGTGTGCTGAGGGTGTCAGGTTATCTCTCTCTCTCTCTCTCTCTCGCTCTCTCTCCTCTCTCAATTCAATTCAATTTAAGGGCTTTATTGGCATGGGAAACGTATGCTAACATTGCCAAAGCAAGAGAAGTAGATAGTAAACAAAAGTGAAATAAACAATAAATATTAACAGTAAGCATTACACTCAGAAGTTCCAAAAGAATAAAGACATTTCAATTATCATATTATGTCTATATACAGTGTTGTAACAATGTGCAAATAGTCAAATAAATAAACGTAAATATGAGTTGTATTTACAATGGTGTTTGTTCTTCACTGGTTGCCCTTTTCTTGTGGCAACAGGTCACAAATCTTGCTGCTGTCATGGCACACTGTGGTATTTCACCCAGTAGATAAGGGAGTTTATCAAAATTGGGTTTGTTTTCGAATTCTTTGTGGATCGCTGTAATCTGAGGGAAATATGTGTCTCTAATATGGTCATACATTTGGCAGGAGGTTAGGAAGTGCAGCTCAGTTTCCACCTCATTTTGTGGGCAGTGTGCACATGGCTCTTGAGAGCCAGGTCTGCCTACGGCGGCCTTTCTCAATAGCAAGGCTATGCTCACTGAGTCTGTACATAGTCAAAGCTTTCCTTATGTTTGGGTCAGTCACAGTGGTCAGGTATTCTGCCACTGTGTACTCTCTGTTTAGGGCCAAATAGCATTCTAGTTTGCTCTGTTTTTTTGTTCTTTCCAATGTGTCAAGTAATTCTCTTTTTGTTTTCTCATGATTTGGTTGGGTCTAATTGTGTTGTTGTTGTTGTCCTGGGGCTCTGTGGGGTCTGTTTGTGTTTGTGAACAGAGCCCCAGGACCAGTTTACTTAGGGGACTCTTCTCCAAGTTCATCTCTCTGTAGGTGATGGCTTTGTTATGGAAGGTTTGGGAATCGCTTCCTTTTAAGTGGTTATAGAATTTAACGGCTCTCTGTCTCTGCCTTCTCTCTCCTCTCTCTCTCTCTCTCCCTCTCTCTGCCTTCTCTCTCTCTCTCTGCCTTCTCTCTCTCTCTCTCCCCCCTCTCTCTCTGCCTTCTCTCTCTCTCCCCCCTCCCTCTCTCTCTCTGCCTTCTCTCTCTCTCACCCCGCTACACGTTGGGGATGGAGATCGAATAAATAAAGGTGTGGTGGAGGTTTGTCTACTGATACACCATGTTCTGACGACTTCATTCTCTCATAATTCCACCACCTTTATGCGCGAGGAAACCATGAATAAGGTCTAACAGACCTACTTTGTTCTTTCCGGATAGAAATAACACCCTTCTCCATTCACTGTAATGTACAACTGGATAAGAGCTATTGATAAGAGCTAGGTAAATGAGTCATCTGTTTAGATAAGGGGATTGTAAATATAAATGACACTTGTTTTAGATCTATTTTACCTTATGGTCGCTGGAGACGAATGTGAAACCAGTCATATGGCAGCAAACTGAAGCATATCAACATATCACCTTTCCCACAGTAAAGTATATGAAATACTATGCCATTATGCAGAATTTAAATTGTACAGCCTTTTAACATGCAGGGATGTCTTGATTATAGTCTACCCCGACTTTCTTTGTTTCCTATTTCTGTAATGTTAAATATTAGCCACTGTCAGTATCGACCGTCAGTAGGCCTAATAACCACACGTATTACACTGCCAATTTACTGTTAGTTCCCTTCAGTTGGTATAACCTACATTATCATTCCATTTAATGACAATGTTTCGTTTACCTTCATCTGCTTCATCTGTCGTCACGGGAACGCCGTCACGGGAATGTGGTTGTTGTTCAGGATCATTAGTAACAAAAAAGAGGCTAATTAAATAGTTCTGGAACGGAGCGCAGACCAAGGCGTAACAGTTTGAACCCGACGCATACTTGGCCGTGTCATCACACAGTTCCGTGGTTAGTGCAGGCAATAGACGAGGGTATAGACTACTATTGTACACTATTCTCCCTGCTATAATTCTAACAATGGGGGGTTAATGAACTGAATGTGGCAATTTTCAGAACGAATCAAACCACCGTTTTCTTTATTTTCGTGCGTAAAGGCTCTCCAAACCAGTTTTTTATGATTCAGAAATACTTTCCTAACCCTAAATATCTACAAGAGTATTTTTAAAGCTACCAATTGGTCCTGAAACGTAGACAAATATGCTTATATTATATATTTAGATGGCTTTCATTGATCCCTAATATTCTGAACCCGTTCTCTCCATATATTCTATTGAGTCTGTCGACAAAATTCAAACTGAAAGGTACACCGTATTTAAAGGGATGAATTACATTAATTCAGTGCGCAACGGAACCGCGCCTGCAAAAGCCTGTTAAGGTAAGGTAAGTCTGAATACCAATTACTGAGAAGTGCGTAAGAAAGGCATCGGGCCTAAAGAAAGGGATAATTTCCTAAATTGGAATCGGGCCCTAAAGGCCCTGGTCAAAAGTAATGCACTATATGGGGAATATTAGGGTGTCCAATTAAAAACACATATTTTGACCAATGGGTAAAATAATACGTTAATTGTGCAGATAATCCTCTAAGAAAACCAATGGGCCAAACCTCATGTCGCTATCATCATCCGTTCAAAAGTTATTACGTTTTCACCCTTGTAAAATGGCCAGAATCAGGGTGACTAAATAAATGGAGGCCAGAGGAAAAAAGTGATCAGAAATCAGGAAAATTGCATTGAGTCAGCAAGGTTGAATTAAGGCTACCTGAGAGGCTCACCGCTGAACTCATCGTCTTTCTTCTCCAATCCGGAAGACATAAAACAATAGAGGCAATATAGATATAGATTTTGAGTCGTGACGTAGTTTTTTCATATTTTATTTATACTCTTAATGCGGAATTCCTGTCGTTTTTCAAAGATTTTTCACAAAAACAAGCGTATCTCTGTATCTTCAGTTCGTGTCATGTTCATTTGGCTTTTTGCGACCAGCTGAAAAAACTTTGCAGACAACCACCACAACATGTCAACAGAGCTCGGTGCTTATTAGGGTATTAGGTTACGAAATCCGACTTTTTGGATATAACGTTAAATATACAGTGCATTCGGGAAAGTATTCAGACCCCTTAACTTTTTAAATATTTTGTTACAGCCTTATTCTAAAATTGATAAATTGTTTTTTTCCCTCATCAATCTACACACAATACCCCATAATGACAAAGCAAAAACAGTTTTGTAGAAATTTTTACTACAAACTGAAATATATTACATTTACATAAGTATTCAGACACTTTACTCAGTACTTTGTTGAATCACCTTTGGCAGCGATTACAGCCTAGAGTCTTCTTGGGTATGACACTACAAGCTTGGCACACCTGTATTTGGGGAGTTTCTTCCATTAATCTCTGCAGATCCTCTCAAGCTCTGTCAGGTTGGACGGGGAGCGTCGCTGCACAGCTATTTCCAGGTCTCTCCAGAGATGTTCGATCAGGTTCAAGTCCGGGCTCTGGCTGGGCCACTAAAGGACATTCAGAGACTTGTCTCGAAGCCACTCCTGTGTCGTCTTAGCAGTGTGCGTAGGGTCGTTGAGCTGTTGGAAGGTGAAATTTCGCCCCAGTCTGAGGTCCTGAGCGCTCTGGAGCAGGTTTCATCAAGGATATCTCTGTACTTTGCTCCGTTCATCTTTGCCTCTATCCTGACTAGTCTCCCAGTCCCGTCTGCTGAAAAACATCCCCACAGCATGATGCTGCCACCACCATGCTTCATCGTAGGGATGGTGCCAGGTTTCCTCCAGGTGTGAGGCTTGGCATACAGGCCAAAGAGTTCAAAGACATTTTTTGGTACCCTTCCCAGATCTGTGCCTCGACACAATCCTTTCTCTGAGCTCTACGGATAATTCCTTCGACCTCATGGCTTGGTTTTTGCTCTGACATGCACTGTCAACTGTGGGACCTTATACAGACAGGTGTGTGCCTTTCCAAATCATATCCAATCAATTGAATTTACCACAGGTGGACTCCAATCAAGTTGTAGAAACATCTCAAGGATGATCAATGGAAACAGGATGCACCTGAGCTCAATTCTGAGTCTCATAGCAAAGGGTCTGAATACTTATGTAAATAAGGTATTTCTGTTTTTTATTTTAATAGATTTGCAAAAAATTCTAAAAACCTGTTTTTGCTTTGTCAATATAGGGTATTGTGTGTAGATTACTGAGGATTTTTAATTTTTAAAAATCCATTTTAGAATAAGGCTGTAACTTAACAAAATGTGGAAAAAGGGAAGGGGTCTGAATACTTTCCGAAGGCACTGTATGTTAGAGAAAGACCCCACTGAACGATTCAGAACATGAAGAATCATATTTGTCTTGGTAAAATGTATTTTACAACATAAGGAAGTGCAATTTCATCAACAAAGCGCGTTTTCACCCAGTCTGGGCAGAGTGGGTGGACACTGTAGGAATATGGGACGCAGACATAGAGAAATCTGGTGGCTTATTGAAGTCAAATGAAATGACAGCAGTCTGCTTTTCATTACAGGATGATGGTGATGTCCGTCTGTCTGGACTGTTAGGAGACGATGATAAAATGACCCATGTAGTGCCTGCAGCCTGGCTATACATTAAGATGGAATGGGTTCACACTCAAAAATATGTTGCATAAAGCTTACTTCATTATTCAAAGTTTTTTATTTTTTTAGTATTTCAGGGATAGCGTGCCCAGACATTTCGGCTTTTCAGCCTTCTTCAGTGTGTCGGTAAAATTGTATTTAATTAAAAACAGCATTTTTAAAGAACATTTTCAGGGATAGCGTGCCCAGACATTTCGGCTTTTCAGCCTTCTTCAGTGTGTAGGTAAAATTGTATTTAATTAAAAACAGCATTATAGGGTATGGGAGGTGCGAACCCATTACACCTCTTTGTTTGTCTGAATCCATGGCTTTTACGCACCAGCTTCTGGGAGAGCGCCATGGTTCTCTTTTGATTGTACATTAATATGGACCCTCACAGAACACCATGCAGCATCTGTTTTATCCTGATCAACAAATAAACACAGGAGAGTACAAACTCAGGACTCCTGGGCTGCGTCCCAAATGGACCCCTATTCCCTTTATAGTGCACTACTTTTAACCAGGGGCCTATGGGGGAACCTATGTAGTGCACTACATAGGGAATAGGGGGCCATTTGGGATGCAATCATGGTAAATGAAAGGTTAATACAGATTATTTATTTATTTTTATTTATTAATTGATGAAATCATAATCAATGTTTTTCTTCCCAAATTACTAAACAGGGTACACGATGGAGGCCATTAAGGATGTCCAGAAACCTTCTAAGGATTTATTAGCAACAAATTAGACAGTGGTTTGGGGGTTGAACGTCTAACGTCTCAGTCCATTCAAAACTCCTGGGCTTGTTCTGTGTGATTACTTTACAACCAATTACAAGAGGGCAATAACAACCCCCCCAGTCCTGATAATTGGTCTGTAAGTAGAGGACATGTAGAGGGGTGAAAGGAGAAAGGCTGGGGTGTTATGGTGTTATCTGGATGGTAGCAGAGCTCTGATTATAGCAGGGGCCTGGGAGACTAATAGCACAGTACAGAGACAACAGACAGATGTGTGTGTGTGTGTGTGTATGTGCGCGTGAAAGAGAGCGTGTGTGTGTGTCTCCTTGTGTGCCTCCTCCTCTCTGCCACAGCAAAGGATATTTGCCAATAACAACTTTATCTATCTCCTCCACCCGCCTTGGGTGGCTGGGCCTGGCCATGTTGCTCGTTTTATAACTGTGGAAATTAAAAACCTCTTTGTTTCTGCTCCAAACTGGGGTCGTTTGACTGGAGGTCCTTATTCCTTCCTGCGTCCCAAATGGCACCTTATTTACCACAGTGAATATAGTGCACTACTTTAGACAAGATACAGTCTCTGTCTAATTCTCAAAACCTGATGTTTAAAAAAAAAAAAAAGATTTCATTGAGAGTCTATCAGTAGATTAATCTTCCCACGATTGTCTACCGTTGTTGAATAGAGGAAGAGGATTTGAACGCTGTCCTTCCTGTCTTCGTCCTTGATAAAAACATAATGAGTGCCAGCCAGTCATATTCAATTAAACACGAAGTAGACAAAAGCTTTTACGATTCTGCCACGAAAAATCGGAATAACATTACTCTGTTATATTCTGAATAGACTATCTTTTCTTCCCATGTCAGCACTTTATGATCACTTCCATCTGTACCATCTAGACGCTGCAATTCTGTGTGTAAATACAATAGATCAAGTCTTTAAATAGAAATAAACATTGACTAAGATGTGTTTATTTTTCTACGCACACACAAACACACACACACACACACACACACACACACACACACACACACACACACACACACACACACACACACACACTCTGTGGGGCTGGGCTGAACACCTCCTATAGGGCTCTGGTTCGAAAGAAGTTCACTCTATAGGGAATAGGGTGTCAATTGGAACACATCCTTGGAAATGTTAGCTGCTTAATTGTCTCAGTTCTCCGGGAAGGTGTGTGCATATAGAGAGATTATGGTGACAGTTTCTAGGCTTCTCTGTTCTTTACAGTAGCCTATGTATGCACTCCTACTGTGGGCATTGGGAACCAATATCTGTCCCTCAAAAACCAATACAATACTCTTTTTATCTTTCTTGGATTGAGTGCTCTCTCTCTCTCTCTCGCTCTCTCTCTCTCTCTCTCTCTCTCTCTCTCTCTCTCTCTCTGTCTCTCTGCCTGTCTGTCTGTCTCCCTGTCTGTCTTTATGATTGTCTGTATTTTAATTTCTTTCTCCCTATCTCTCTCTCTCTCTTTCACCGGAGATGATGTACAGTGGGGGAAAAAAGTATTTAGTCAGCCACCAATTGTGCAAGTTCTCCCACTTAAAAAGATGAGAGAGGCCTGTAATTTTCATCATAGGTACACATCAACTATGACAGACAAATTGAAAAAAAATTTCTCCAGAAAATCACATTGTAGGATTTTTAATGAATTTATTTGCAAATTATGGTGGAAAATAAGTATTTGGTCACCTACAAACAAGCAAGATTTCTGGCTCTCACAGACCTGTAACTTCTTCTTTAAGAGGCTCCCCTGTCCTCCACTCGTTACCTGTATTAATGGCACCTGTTTGAACTTGTTATCAGTATAAAAGACACCTGTCCACAACCTCAAACAGTCACACTCCAAACTCCACTATGGCCAAGACCAAAGAGCTGTCAAAGGACACCAGAAACAAAATTGTAGACCTGCACCAGGCTGGGAAGACTGAATCTGCAATAGGTAAGCAGCTTGGTTTGAAGAAATCAACTGTGGGAGCAATTATTAGGAAATGGAAGACATACAAGACCACTGATAATCTCCCTCGATCTGTGGCTCCACGCAAGATCTCACCCCGTGGGGTCAAAATGATCACAAGAACGGTGAGCAAAAATCCCAGAACCACACGGGGGGACCTAGTGAATGACCTGCAGAGAGCTGGGACCAAAGTAACAAAGCCTACCATCAGTAACACACTACGCCGCCAGGGACTCAAATCCTGCAGTGCCAGACGTGTCCCCCTGCTTAAGCCAGTACATGTCCAGGCCCGTCTGAAATTTGCTAGAGTGCATTTGGATGATCCAGAAGAGGATTGGGAGAATGTCATATGGTCAGATTAAACCAAAATATAACTTTTTGGTAAAAACTCAACTCGTCGTGTTTGGAGGACAAAGAATGCTGAGTTGCATCCAAAGAACACCATACCTACTTGTGAAGCATGGGGGTGGAAACATCATGCTTTGGGGCTGTTTTTCTGCTAAGGGACCAGGACGACTGATCCGTGTAAAGGAAAGAATGAATGGGGCCATGTATCGTGAGATTTTGAGAGAAAACCTCCTTCCATCAGCAAGGGCATTGAAGATGAAACGTGGCTGGGTCTTTCAGCATGACAATGATCCCAAACACACCGCACGGGCAACGAAGGAGTGGCTTCGTAAGAAGCATTTCAAGGCCCTGGAGTGGCCTAGCCAGTCTCCAGATCTCAACCCCATAGAAAATCTTTGGAGGGAGTTGAAAGTCCGTGTTGCCCAGCGACAGCCCCAAAACATCACTGCTCTAGAGGAGATCTGCATGGAGGAATGGGCCAAAATACCAGCAATAGTGTGTGAAAACCTTGTGAAGACTTACAGAAAACGTTTGACCTGTGTCATTGCCAACAAAGGGTATATAACAAAGTTTTGAGAAACTTTTGTTATTGACCAAATACTTATTTTCCACCATAATTTGCAAATAAATTCATTAAAAATCCTACAATGTGATTTTCAGGATTTTTTTCTTCTCAATTTGTCTGTCATAGTTGACGTGTACCTATGATGAAAATTACAGGCCTCTCTCATCTTTTTAAGTGGGAGAACTTGCACAATTGGTGGCTGACTAAATACTATTTTTCCCCACTGTATGCAGATCACACAATTCTGCGTCGCAGTGCAATGTGCGCTGTTTGCTAGGCAAAATGTTGCTTTCTCTCCTTCCCTTAAAATAAGGCCATACTCTTGACATTGCTTTGCCTCAGGGACCACCAGACATTAAATCAAATAGAATCAAATAAAACATTTTTTGTTTATCATTACCGTTCTGTTCTGCCTTTTCCCTTTCTGAAACCTCCTCTGTTTTGTCCTTCTGTTGAACTCTCTCTGCCTGTAAGATGTGCAGACAAAGGTTTCGTTCCAAATAGCACCCTATTCCCTTTATAGAGCACTACTTTTGACCAGGCCCCATAGGGGATAAGATGCCATTTGGGACACAGGAAACGGTGACTCCGTCCCTACAGCAGCTGAATCCTACTAGAGTCACCATAGTCATATATAACTAACTGTAAGTCACTCTGGATAAGACTCTCTAAATGACTCCCGAATGTAAATGTAATTTCAACCGAAACACGAAAAAATAGGCTCTTCACTTCTGTTAGTACAGTTAGTTTGGTTTAAAATCTATTTAAATGTGTTCATCGTACATTTCAAAGGGCTGAGGAGATACCAACCATGCCTCAACATTCTCTCAGCACCCAGTTCAACCTAGGTTTTACATTTTCTAAGCTAAAATAACTTTTCAATTTAATTGCTAGCACAGTGCTTACCCACTTTAGCCCCTCTAACCTGGAGATATCAAAGGGGAACTTATTGGACACGCCTGGAAATCTCACCCCATTTACCGTTTCCATAGAAACCATAGCAAACAGCCAGTCACTGGTGGTTGCTCCCTAATTTCACAGGAACCAGGAAGATGTGGATTTTGCAGTGAAATAGTCAGAAGCATATAATTAAAACATGTTATTTCCTCTGTAGGTAGATGTATCTGCCAACCTGCCATTAGAGAGGAAGAGGAGTGACACAATACTTGTTACCAGCACACACACACACCTCTGCATTCACACACACACTCGAACACACGCACACATGCACACAATTAGATCTTTAAAATGCTGGATTTGAACATGTTTTTCAACACTCTTTATGGGCTGTGGTGTTACTACGTATAACCACCCTTCTCTAATGTTACAATTGTAAAGCAACTTTGGGTAATTGAAAGCACTATATAAGTCCCATGCATTATTATTATTATTATTGTTACTATCCGTATATACCACCACCCTGCTAGCTAACGGTGGTTTACTATCCGTATATACCACCACCCTGCTAGCTAACGGTGGTTTACTATCCGTATATACCACCACCCTGCTGGCTAACGGTGGTTTACTATCCGTATATACCACCACCCTGCTAGCTAACGGTGGTTTACTATCCGTATATACCACCACCCTGCTAGCTAACGGTGGTTTACTATCCGTATATACCACCACCCTGCTAGCTAACGGTGGTTTACTATCCGTATATACCACCACCCTGCTAGCTAACGGTGGTTTACTATCTGTATATACCACCACCCTGCTAGCTAACGGTGGTTTACTATCTGTATATACCACCACCCTGCTGGCTAACGGTGCTTTAGAGAGAGAGAGAGAGAGAGAGAGAGAGAGAGAGAGAGAGAGAGAGAGAGAGAGAGAGAGAGAGAGAGAGAGAGAGAGAGAGAGAGAGAGAGAGAGAGAGAGAACCCATATTTTTGTTTATTTATTTGCACATTCTTACAACATTGTATATAGACATAATATGACATTTGAAATGTCTTTATTCTTTTGGAATTTCTGAGTGTAATGTTTATTGTTAATATTTATTGTTTATTTCACTTTTGTTTACTATCTACTTCACTTGCTTTGGCAATGTTAACATACGTTTCCCATGCCAATAAAGCCCTTAAATTGAAAAAATTTTGAATTGAGAGAGCAATACTTAGGTGTCATAATATTTTCACTGGATTGTTTTATATTCAGTAGATAATCTTGGTTAACTCAGAACTAAAGTATTGTGTAATTATTATTATTATTACAGCAATTTAATTAATTTTTTAATTTTGTGTAAGTCCATTACATGAAATCCAAATAAAAATAAATTTAAATTACAGGTTGTAATGCATCAAAATAGGAAAAACGCCAAGGGGGCTGAATACTTTTGCAAGGCACTATGTGTTAAGAGAAGAGATAGAAGGAGGATCGGAACCCACGCCTATGGGCCAAATGTCCCCTCCCCTTCCGAAATTCGAAAGATGCTAACACCTGAGATATGGTGATTTGTCCAAAGCACCGGAACTAATGCTGCTCATTCCTTCACGCATCCTGATGTATCATGACAGATCACGAGAGATTAATCAGTTGGTGACACAGATTCAAGATGAATTTACGTTTGCTGACAACATAATATCTCTCCAAGTTGGATCTGAATGTTGACATATTTGCCCTGTGGGACATCAGTTCACAGCAGCTTCAAGTGTGTAGGAGAAAGGGGACAATGCGTGGGTAGTGTAGTTCCCCAATCCTGGAGGTAGGCTGCCTAGGCTAGCTCTGGCTAGTTCCTGGTCTCACCAGAGATGGGTCTTAGCAACATGCTCTGTGGCTAATTCAGTTCCTGGTCTCACCAGAGATGGGTCTTAGCAACATGCTCTGTGGCTAATTCAGTTCCTGGTCTCACCAGAGATGGGTCTTAGCAACATGCTCTATGGCTAATTCAGTTCCTGGTCTCACCAGGGATGGATCTTAGCAACATACTCTGTGGCTAATTCAATTCCTGGTCCCACCAGTGATGGGTCTTAGCAACATACTCTGTGGCTAATTCAGTTCTAGTTCCCACCAAGGATGGGTCTTAACAATATACTCTGTGGTTAATTCAGTTCCTGGTCCCACCGGGGATGGGTCTTAGCAACATGCTACAGGAAATGATTTCATGCATGGCTGCGCTGACTGAGAAAGTAATGTCGCTCTTCGTTCCTGTGGCTTCTGCAGACTCACATAAATAGACTGAATCAGTTTTCCTCTATACCGTGTTGATATTCAGCCTTCTCTAACCAGGGGCCAGGCTCCTGGAGTTGTTTAGTATCCTCATCTGAACTTGATATGAAGGCTTGTTGGAACATATGGATGTCACTAATATGACTCAGCACAACTCATAAGAGGGAATGGAGTGCCCTGTAGACATGCCCCTTAAGCGTAACTCAGAGTCCACAGATGTGCTAGTCCAGCGTCCCATTGTGACATCATACCCAAGTGGCTCTGAGACCACCATCCGTGGGGGATGCACAGACCAAACGCGCACCTCCCCAAATTTCCTAACCAATGCAGGTCCGCGTACGCGTCCTCTATTCATTTTAATGTGGTGACGGTTGGAGAAATTGCTTGAGCCACGCTGAGAATTCCAAAAGTACGAAAGCCAACAGTCCAATATTCTAGAACACTGCTGTGTGGACTCTGATAGGCTCTTTACAGTACAAGAATGAGTCAGTAGAAAAGAAGAACAAGCGTTCTAATGAGTCTCCTACCCACACACTTATTGTTGTCACAAATAACTACGACAGTAGGGGCACACCAGGTAAAAGCAGGGCGTTATGCTATTGATGGAAGCTTGGAGATAGAAAACAGAAGAATAAGTAACAACAGGTGTGCATTAGAATTTTACATGACCCCTCTTATCTCCTTCTCAATTATTCAGACAAAATGATAATAACACTTTAATGCAATGGAGAATAGTTTATTTAGTTTGAACAATGGATCCAACATAGTTCAACCTCAATACGTTCACGAACAGACCTGTCATTTGTGTTTAATGATTGTAATTGTATTGTGTCTAGGGGCTTCTCTTTTCTATTCACAAAGTGGTTTTCTAGCAAAGCGTAGAATATACAGTACCAGTCGAAGGTTTGGACACACCTACACATTCAAGGGTTTTTCTTTATTTTTACTATTTTCTACATTGTAGAATAATAGTGAAGACATCAACACTATGAAATAACACATATGGAATCATGTAGTAACCAAAAAAGTGTTAAACAAATCAAAAATATATTTTATATTTGAGATTCTTCAAAGTAGCCACCCTTTGCCTTGATGACAGCTTTGCATACTCTTGGCATTCTCTCAACTCAAGTTTCACCTGGAATGCTTTTCCAACAGTCTTGAAGGAGTTCCCTCATATGCTGAGCACTTGTTGGCTGCTTTCTCTTCACTCTGCCGTCCGACTCATCCCAAACCATCTCAATTGGGTTGAGGTCGGGGGATTGTGGAGGCCAGGTCATCTGATGCAGCAGTCCATCACTCTCCTTCTTGGTCAAATAGCCCTTACACAGCCTGGAGGTGTGTTTTGTGTCATTGTCCTGTTGAAAAACAAATTATAGTCCCACTAAGCGCAAATCAGATGGGATGGCGTATCGCTGCAGAATGCTGTGGTAGCCATGCTGGTTAAGGGTGCCTTGAATTCTAAATATATCCCTGACAGTTTCACCAGCAAAGCACCATCACACCTCCTCCTCCATGCTTCATGGTGGGAACCACACATGCGGAGATCATCCGTTCACCTACTCTTTGTCTCACAAAGACACGGCGGTTGGAACCATAAATCTCAAATTTGGACTTATCAGACCAAAGGACAGATTTCCACCGGTCTAATGTCCATTGCTCGTGTTTCTTGGCCCAAGCAATCTCTTCTTCTTACTGGTGTCCTTTAGTAGTGGTTTCTTTGCAGCATTTTGACCATGAAGGCCTGATTCACGCAGTCTCCGCTGAACAGTTGATGTTGAGATGTGTCTGTTACTTGAACTCTGTGAAGAATTTATTTGGGTTGCAATTTCTGAGGCTGGTAACTCTAATGAACATCATCTGCAGCAGAGGAAACTCTGGGTCTTCCTTTGCTGTGGCGGTCCTCATGAGAGCCAGTTTAATCATAGCGCTTGATGGTCTTTGCGACTGCACTTGAAGAAACTTTCAAAGTTCTTGAAATGTTCCGTATTGACTGACCTTCATGTTTTAAAGCAATGATGGACTGTCGTTTCTCTTTGCTTATTTGAGCTGTTCGTGCCATAATATGGACTTGGTCTTTTACCAAAAAGGGCTATCTTCTGTATACCCCCCTACCTTGTCACAACACAACTGATTGTGAAGGAAACAATTCCACAAATTAACTTTGAAGAAGGCACAGCTGTTAATTGAAATGCATTCCAGGTGACTACCTCATGAAGCTGGTTGAGAGAATGCCAAGTGTGCAATGCTGTCATCAAGGCAAAGGGTGGCTATTTGAAAAATCTCAAATATATCTTGATTTATTTAACACTTTTTTTGGTTACTACATGATTCCATATGTGTTATTTCATAGTTTGATGTCTTCACTATTATTCTACAATGTAAAAAATAAAGAAAAACCCTGGAATAAGTAGATGTTCTGAAACGTTTGACTTGTACTGTATATGTATACACATACACACACACCTAAGCACCTATATTGTATCTGCAGTATTAAATAAATACAGTATGTAGCTTTGCTAAGGTCAATATTAAAAGAATATCACGTTTGTTAATCTGATAGAATTTCGGCTTTTTGATTGTGAATTAAGTTGGGTATTATTGTTCAGAACAGATTTCCATTCAGTAAAATAAAGAAAAATATTACCTAGAGCATGTTCCTCTATCCATTACTAATTGTTGTTTCGAGGGTTCAGAGAGTGGAACATCATCAACATTCAATTTAAATCTTTATACTAGCACTGAAACACAAGTCCTCTGCTCTTCTTGAAAACAATCAATAGGAAAATACAATTCATGCTAAATGAACATCAAAATTAAAAGGTCTAATTGATGAGAGGCGCTTGCTGTATGCATGGAAAATCAAAACATTGACTGATAATCTGAACGCTTCAATACGTGTTTTCCAAGCAGCCAACCTGGCCATTATGGTTCTGCAGTGAGGACTCTGTGACATATATACGAAGGGCTGGAAGCTAGCCCACTAGCCCGAGGCAAGCACTTTTTCAGACCGGCATGTAGAAAATGTGCCACACTAGCTGCCAGGCCAGTGAAATTGTGTATTTTCAAATATCACACGGCACAGATTTAGTCTCTTCTGCCAGTATAATGTCACTCAGGTTAGTGTAAGTTGTGGTCTACTAGCCTGGCAGTTTCATCCCTGCATTTACAGTAACTCTACTTTAGGGAAAACGTGTGCAGGCCTGTTCATGTGAAAGGCCACATAGAAATCACAAGCTACTAAATTATTTAATTTAATTTCCAGGAGCCAAGCAGTATACGAAATATGATATCACTGCGGGGAGATCCAGTGTTGAGGAGTATAAGATACATGAAATCACTTTGGAGTGATCCAGTGTTGAGGAAAATAAGAGATATGAAATCACTGTGGGGAGATCCAGTGTTGAGGAGGATAAGAGATCCAGTGTTGAGGAGGATAAGAGATCCAGTGTTGAGGAGTATAAGAGATATGACATCACTGTGGGGAGATCCAGTGTTGAGGAGGATAAGAGATCCAGTGTTGAGGAGTATAAGAGATATGACATCACTGTGGGGAGATCCAGTGTTGAGGAGTACAAGATATATGATATCACTGTGGGGAGATCCAGTGTTGAGGAGTACAAGATACATTATATAATTGTGGGGAGATCCAGTGTTGAGGAGTATAAGAGATATGACATCACTGTGGGGAGATCCAGTGTTGAGGAGGATAAGAGATCCAGTGTTAAGGAGTATAAGAGATATGACATCACTGTGGGGAGATCCAGTGTTGAGGAGTACAAGATATATTATATAATTGTGGGGAGATCCAGTGTTGAGGAGTATAAGATACATGAAATCACTGTAGAAAGATCCAGTGTTGAGGAGTATAAGAGATATGATATCACTGTGGGGCGATCCAGTTTTGAGGAGTACAAGAGATATGATATCACTGTGGGGAGATCCAGTGTTGAGGAGGATAAGAGATCCAGTGTTGAGGATTATAAGAGATATGACATCACTGTGGGGAGATCCAGTGTTGAGGAGTATAAGAGATATGACATCACTGTGGGGAGATCCAGTGTTGAGGAGGATAAGAGATCCAGTGTTGAGGAGTATAAGAGATATGACATCACTGTGGGGAGATCCAGTGTTGAGGAGTACAAGAGATATTATATAATTGTGGGGAGATCCAGTGTTGAGGAGTATAAGATACATGAAATCACTGTAGAAAGATCCAGTGTTGAGGAGTATAAGAGATATGATATCACTGTGGGGCGATCCAGTATTGAGGAGTACAAGAGGTATGATATCACTGTGGGGCGATCCAGTGTTGAGGAGGATAAGAGATCCAGTGTTGAGGATTATAAGAGATATGACATCACTGTGGGGAGATCCAGTGTTGAGGAGTACAAGAGATATTATATAATTGTGGGGAGATCCAGTGTTGAGGAGTATAAGATACATGAAATCACTGTGGAAAGATCCAGTGTTGAGGAGGATAAGAGATATGATATCACTGTGGGGAGATCCAGTGTTGAGGAGGATAAGAGATATGATATCACTGTGGGGCGATCCAGTATTGAGGAGTACAAGAGATATGATATCACTGTGGGGAGATCCAGTGTTGAGGAGGATAAGAGATCCAGTGTTGAGGATTATAAGAGATATGACATCACTGTGGGGAGATCCAGTGTTGAGGAATATAAGAGATACAGTGTTGAGGATTATAAGAGATATGACATCACTGTGGGGAGATCCAGTGTTGAGGAATATAAGAGATACAGTGTTGAGGATTATAAGAGATATGACATCACTGTGGGGAGATCCAGTGTTGAGGAATATAAGAGATACAGTGTTGAGGATTATAAGAGATATGACATCACTGTGGGGAGATCCAGTGTTGAGGAGTATAAGAGATATGACATCACTGTGGGGAGATCCAGTGTTGAGGAATATAAGAGATCCAGTGTTGAGGATTATAAGAGATATGACATCACTGTGGGGAGATCCAGTGTTGAGGAATATAAGAGATCCAGTGCGGGCCTCCCGAGTGGCGCAGCCAGTCTACGTCACTGCAGTGCTTGAGGCGTCACTACAGATCCGGGTTCGAGCCCGGGCTGTGTCACAGCCGGAGACCCATGAGGTGACGCACAATTGGCCAAGCGTCGTCCGGGTTAGGGGAGGGTTTTGCCGGCCGGGATGTCCTTGTCCTATCGCTAGCGACTCCTGTGGCGGGCCGGGCGGATGCACGCTGACACGGTCGCCAGTTGTACAGTGTTTCCTCCGACACATTGTTGCGGATGGCTTCCAGGTTAAGTGAGCAGTGTGTCAGGAAGCAGTGCGGCTTGGCAGGGTCGTGTTTCGGAGGACGCACGGCTCTCGACCTTCGCCTCTCCCGAGTCCGTACGGGAGTTGCAGTGATGGGACAAGACTGTAACTACCAATTGGATATCACAAAATTCGGGAGAAAAAGGTTGTAAAAAAATATACCAAAAAATATATATAAAATATAAAAGAGATACAGTGCATTAGGAAAGTGTTCAGACCCCTTCACTTTTTACACATTTTGTTACATTACAGCCTTATTCTAAAATTGATTAAATAGTTTTTTCCCACCCTGATAAATCTACACAGAATACCCCATAATGACAAAGTAAAAACAGGTTTGTAGAAATTTTTGCCAATTTATAAAAATAAATAAATAAATATTACATTTACATAAGTATTCAGACCATTTACTCAGTACTTTGTTGAAACACCTTTGGCAGCGATTACAGCCTTGAGTCTTCTTGGGTATGACACTACAAGCTTGGCACACCTGTATTTGGGGAGTTTCTGTGAGAGTGTGATTTCAAGGAGTCAGGCGCAGGAGGGTAAATCACAGAATACAGAGTTTATTCCGTAGTACACAGTTACGCTGGATAGCGTCAACAGTCCAGTGCGCAAAACAGGCGCACTGGAACAAATACAGGCACACAGGGAAAAATATACCCCGGCAATACAAAGTACAGGTAGCTCCACCGAGCTACACTCATCTCACATGAAACAATCACCCACAAGGACAAGGGGGCAGAGGGAACACTTATACACATACTAATGAGGGGAATATGAACCAGGTGTGTGTAATTGACAAGACAAGACAAATGGAATGATGAGATATGGAGCGGCAGTGGCTAGTAGGCCGGTGACGACGAACGCCGAAGCCTGCCCGAACAAGGAGGGGAGGCAGTTTCGGAGGAAGTCGTGACAGTTTCTCCCATTCTTCTCTGCAGATCCTCTCAAGCTCTGTCAGGTTGGCTATGGAGCGTTGCTGCCCAGCTATTTTCAGGTATCTCCAGAGGTGTTCGATCAGGATCAAGTCCGGGCTCTGGCTGGGCCACTCAAGGACATTCAGAGACTTGTCCCGAAGCCACTCCGGCGTTGTCTTGTCTGTGTGCTTAGGGTCGTTGTCCTGTTGGAAGGTGAACCTTCGCCCCAGTTTGAGGTCCTGAGCACTCTGGAGCAGGTTTTCATCAAGGATCTCTCTGTACTTTGCTCCGTTCATCTGTCCCTCAATCCTGACTACTCTCCCAGTCCCTGCCACTGAAAAACATCCCCACAGCATGATGCTGCCACCACCATGCTTCACCGTAGAGATGGTGCCTGGTTTCCTCCAGACATGACGCTTGGCATTCAGGCCAAAGAGTTCAATCTTGGTTTCATCAGACCAGATAATCTTGTTTCTCATGGTCTGAGAGTCCTTTAGGTGCCTTTTGCAAAATCCAAGCGAGCTGTCATATGCCTTTTACTGAGGAGTGGCTTCCGTCTGGCCACTCTACCATAAAGGCCTGATTGGTGGAGTGCTGCAGAGGTCGTTGTCCTTCTGGAAGGTTCTCCCATCTCCACAGAGGAACTCTGGAGCTCTGTCAGAGTGACCATCGGGTTCTTGGTCATCTCCCTGACCAAGGCCCTTCTCCCCCGATTGCTCAGTTTGGCCAGGCAGTCAGCTCTAGGAAGAGTCTTGGTGGTTCCAAACTTCTTCAATTTTTTGGTACCCTTCCCCAGATCTGTGCCTCGACACAATCCTGTCTCTGAGCTCTACGGACAATTCCTTCGACCTCATGGCTTTGTTTTTGTTCTGACATGCACTGTCAACTGTGGGACCTTATATAGACAAGTGTGTGCCTTTCCAAATCTTGTCCAATCCATTGAATTCACAACAGGTGGACTCAAGTAGTAGAAACTCAAGGATGATCAATGGAAACAGGATGCACCTGAGCTCAATTTCAAGTCTCACAGCAAAGGGTCTGAATACTTATGTAAATTTGGTATTTCTGTCTTTATTTTTAATACATTTGCAAAAATGTTTCCACTTAGTCTTTATGGGTATTGTGTGTAGATTGATGATAAACATTTTTTAAAATCCATTTTACAATAAGGCTGTAACGTAACAAAATGTGGATAAAGGGAAGGGGTCTGAATACTTTCTGAATGCATTGTATGATATCACTGTGGGGAGATCCAGTGTTGAGGAGTATAAGATATATGATATCACTGTAGGTAGATCCAGTGTTGAGGAGTATAAGAGATATGATATCACTGTAGGGAGATCCAGTTTTGAGGAGAATAAGAGATATGATATCACTGTAGGGAGATCCAGTGTTGAGGAGTATAAGAGATATGATATCACTGTAGGGAGATCCAGTTTTGAGGAGAATAAGAGGTATGATATAACTTTGGGAGATCCGGTGGTGGTGTAGCCGTTCAGGATAAGCTTATTGAGATCAACTCTTAATCCTTTTGATTGTTAAGGTGCTTGGAGTAGGTCCCAGGGTGGTTCGGCTCCAGGGAGTGGGTGCATTCTGCTGGGGCGTCAAAGAATATACACACACACACACACACACACACACAGACAGACAGTACAGTGGCTTGCCACCACCATCAGTTTCTGTGAAAACTTCAGAAAGAACACAGCTCCTATTGTGATGCAACCATTACTCCCTCTGTGTAGATAAGGGCTACACCACAAATGACAGCCTATTCCCTATGTAGTGCACTACATTTTGACCATGGCCCATAGGGGATAGTGCACTATGTAGGGAAAAGGGTGTCAGTTGGGATGCACACCAATGTCTCCTTCCAATGTTAATCAGTGTTCTAACATGGTTGGTCATGATGGTGTCTCATAGTGACAGCATGGAGAGCAGGAACACTTCTTTGTAGAGAGTGATTGCACTTGAAAGTCTCCCGGATTACCACAGTTAAAGCGTCGCCCCAGACAAAATTTCCCGCTTGACCAAGTTAATATTTACCATGCAATTGGCTTAACAGTTTTTTGAAGTTTCAACGGACACAACTTGGTGGCTTGCTGGACAAATGCATATATGGTCTAATCATAGGCTACGCTGCCTTGTCCTCAGAGTGTTCTATTTTACACTAGATAGTGGACATTCAGGCTCTGTCCCAATTGGCACCCTATTCTCTGTATATAGTGCACTACTTTTGAACAGAGCCCTGTGAGCCATGGTCAAAAGTAGTGAACTATAAAGGGAATAGGGTGCCATTTGGGATGCAGATCCCATCTGTATGTCATGTGAGTCACCAACAGTTTAATTGGTAGAAAAGTGTTGATAAAGTCCTCGCAGTTGAAGGCTGTACTTGTAATGCATGACAGAGATCTGATGGTACACATACCTTAGACTTTCACTTCCTCTCAGACAAAACCTGTGTGTGTGTGTGTGTGTGTGTGTGTGTGTGTGTGTGTGTGTGTGCGTTCTTGTGTATGTGTGAGATGTTCCTGAAATATGTGTGTGCTTGCGTATGTTCTCACGTGCACGTGTGTGTTCCCCACAGGGACAGACATTATCCTAGACCTCCAGATTTCACCAATCCCCAAGAGGACTCATTTGTTCAATTAATTGTCTGCCTGTTTTCGCCCGGTGATGAAGGAAATTAAATTGTCACATGCGCCACGCTAGCTATCTCCATTTGTGATGTAGCAGATTGTGTCTCTCAGCGTCAAACACACATCAGCCATCTTAATCCTCCCGTACTGTCCCCTTGCTGGTACGAAATATACCTGGTTTATAGCACAGCATTTAGATATTTCATTACCTGGTTTATAGCTCATTCTGATGTTTAACCTTTACTCAGAAACACATAATTGTAGATGTCTCTGTTGAGAGGTTGGAGTGAATGTTGAAATAAATATTGAACTAAAATAAACAATGTCCTATATGGTGATCTAGTAGAATGCAGAGTGAGGTCCTGACATCATCTTTGTTAATAATATGACGATATAATGTCACACCCTAATCACACGCAAAGACACCAAGGGAATCTGTAGGGACTTGTAGGCACAGCACTGTTTTGCCCAGTGTTGGTTGGTATTTGCATATACAGTTGAAGTCTGAAGTTTACATACACTTAGGTTGGAGTCATTAAAACTCGTTTTTCAACCACTCCACAAATGTCTTGTTAACAAACTATAGTTTTGGCAAGTCGGTTAGGACATCTACTTTGTGCATGACACAAATAATTTGTCCAACAATTGTTTACAGACAGATTATTTCACTTATAATTCAATTCCAGTGGGTCAGAAGTTTACATACACTAAGTTTACTGTGCCTTTAAACAGCTTGGAAAATTCCAGAAAATGATGTCATGGCTTTAGAAGCTTCTGATAGGCTAATTGACATAATTTTAGTCAATTGGAGGTGTACCTGTGGATGTATTTCAAGGCCTACCTTCAAACTCAGTGCCTCTTTGCTTGACATCATGGGAAAATCAAAAGAAATCAGCCAAGACCTCAGAAAACAATTGTAGACCTCCACAAGTCTGGTTCATCCTTGGGAGCAATTTCCAAACACCTGAAGGTACCACGTTCCTCTGTACAAACAATAGTACGCAAGTATAAACACCATGGGACCACCAGCTGTCATACCGCTCAGGAAGGAGATGCATTCTGTCTCCTGGTGCGAAAAGTGCAAATCAATCCCAGAACAACAGCAAAGGACCTTGTGAAGATGCTGGAGGAAACAGGTACAAAAGTATCTATATCCACAGTAAAACAAGTCCTATATTGACATAACCTGAAAGGCCGCTCAGCAAGGAAGAAGCCACTGCTCCAAAACCGCCATAAAAAAGCGCGACTACGGTTTGCGACTGCACATGGGGACCAAGATTGTACTTTTTGGAGAAATGTCCTCTGGTCTGATGAAACAAAAATAGAACTGTTTGGCCATAATGACCATCGTTATGTTTGGAGGAAAAAGGGGGCTGCTTGCAAGCCGAAGAACACCATCCCAACCGTGAAGCATGGGGGTGGCAGCATCATGCTGTGGGGGTGCTTTGCTGCAGGAGAGACTGGTGCACTTCACAAAATAGATGGCATCATGAGGAAGGAAAATGATGTGGATATATTGAAGCAACATCTCAAGACATCATTCAGGAAGTTAAAGCTTGGTCGCAAATGGGTCTTCCAAATGGACAATGACCCCAGTTCTGGCAAAATGGCTTAACAAAGTCAAGGTATTGGAGTGGCCATCACAAAGCCCTGACCTCAATCCTATATAACATTTGTGGGCAGAACTGAAAAGGCGTGTGTGAGCAAGGAGGCCTACAAACCTGACTCAGTTACACAAAGCTCTGTCAGGAGGAATGGGCCAAAATTCACCCAACTTATTGTGGGAAGCTTGTGGAAGGCTACCCGAAACGTTTGACCCAAGTTAAACAATTTAAAGGCAATGCTACCAAATACTAATTGAGTGTATGTAAACTTCTGACCCACTGGGAATGTGATGAAAGAAATAAAAGCTGAAATAAATCATTCTCTCTACTATTATTCTGACATTTCACATTCTTAAAATAAAGTGGTGATCCTAACTGACCTAAGACAGGGAATTTTTCCTAGGACTAAATGTCAGGAATTGTGAAAAACTGAGTTTAAATGTATTTGGCTAAGGTGTATGTAAACTTCCGACTTCAAATGTAAACTAGTAAAATCACATCTGAGGTTACTTGTTGCAGGTGCGTGGGAATTGTTCTATGATGACTTGAAAGAAAGAAAAACACTGTGCTTCACTTAGCTGGATGAGCCTCACTGACTTGGTCCAAGACATATATACATGTACCAGTGATCCATAACTCTCTGTCCATCAGACTCTGGTCTGTGTTGGTAATTTGTGTACCAGTGATCCGTAACTCTGTCTGTCAGACTCTGGTCTGTGTTGGTAATGCAAGGGCTCGTGACCAGGGTTCTGATTGGGGTAATTATGTGTATGTGTGTGTAGGTGTGTGTGTATGTGTCATTAATATTGATAACAGATCTGGCGTTTCGCCAAGCTGACACAACTTAAAAGAGGAGAGAGCAGACAAGCAGAGGTGATGTGGACTGAATACAGAATACAGCTGTATCCTAACATCTCTCAATACACACACACACACCGGTTCAGATAAAAAGCACTTCAATTAGTGTATGAAATGTTGATTGATATGCTTTCATGTGGCCATTGTCATGACTGTCCTGGATGAGGATCAAAGGCCTCAGATCAGCTTGGCAAATGGCTGACAACAACCAGACCCTCTCACCTACAGAAGAGGGGAAGGGTTGCTGGGCCGGTTTTGACACCTTAACACTGGCTCGTAAATTAGGCAGGAGGGGAATCTCTCTCCTGCTCTCCAGTATTGGTAAAGGAATGTGCTTTGTCACCAGAAGACTTTGCCGCCAAAAAATTTTGCGTCCAAAAAGTAAACACTGGAACAATATTCCTAACATCTGAATGTCTGGAATGGTTAGTGGGGATCTAAAGACTAATCATGAAATAACTGTGACTCGAAAAGCGTACACATTCTATCTGTCAAGTTTACACCCAAATGTTGTACAAAATAGTCCCCGTGCCCAAGGACACTAAGATAACCTGCCTAAATGACTACCGACCCGTAGCACTGACGTCTGTAGCCATGAAGTGCTTTGAAAGGTTGGTCATGGCTCACATCAACACCATTATCCCAGAAACCCTAGACCCACTCCAATTTGCATACCGCTCCAACAGTTCCACAGATGATGCAATCTCTATTGCACTCCACACTGCCCTTTCCCACCTGGACAAGAGGAACACCTACGTGAGAATGCTATTCATTGACAGCTCAGCATTCAACACCATAGTGCCCTCAAAGCTCATCACTAAGCTAAGGATCCTGGGACTAAACACCTCCCTCTGCAACTCGATCCTGGACTTCCTGACGGGCCGCCCCAGGTGGTAAAGGTAGGTAACAACACATCTGCCACACTGATCCTCAACACGGGGGCCCCTCAGGGGTGCGTGCTCAGTCCCCTCCTGTACTCCCTGTTCACCCATGACTGCATGGCCAGGCACGACTCCAACACCATCATTAAGTTTGCTGATGACTCAACAGTGGTAGGCCTGATCACCGACAACGATGAGACAGCCTATAGGGAGGAGGTCAGAGACCTGGCCGTGTGGTGCCAGGATAACAACCTCTCCCTCAACGTGACCAAGACAAAGGAGATGATTGTGGACTACAGGAAAAAAAAGAGGACTTAGCACGCACCCATTCTCATCGACGGGGCTGTAGTGGAACAGGTTGAGAGCTTCAAGTTCCTTGGTGTCCACATCACCAATTAACTATCATGGTCCAAACACACCAAGACAGTCGTGAAGAGGGCACGACAAAGCCTATTCCCCCTCAGGAGACTAAAAAGATTTGGCATGGGTCCTCAGATCCTCAAAAAATTCTACAGCTGCACCATCGAGAGCATCCTGACTGGTTGCATCACCGCCTGGTATGGCAACTGCTTGGCCTCCGACCGCAAGGCACTACAGAGGGTAGTGCGTACGGCCCAGTACATCACTGGGGCCAAGCTTCCTGACATCCAGGACCTCTATACCAGGCGGTGTCAGAGGAAGGCCCTCAAAATTGTCAAAGACTCCAGCCACCCTAGTCATAGACTGTTCTCTCTGCTACCGCACGGCAAGCGGTACCGGAGTGCCAAGTCTAGGTCCAAAAGACTTCTCAACAGCTTCTACCCCCAAGCCATAAGACTCCTGAACAGCTAATCATGGCTACCCGGACTATTTGCACTGCCCCCCCCACCCCATCCTTTTTACGCTGCTGCTACTCTGTTAATTATTTATGCATAGTCACTTTAACTCTACCCACTCACCGGTACCCCCCTGTATATATAGCCTCCCTACTGTTATTTTTATTTTACTTTTTTGTTGTTGTTTTATTTTACTTTTTTATTTAAAATAAATGCACTGTTGGTTAAGGGCTGTAAGTAAATAAATAATTAAGCCCATTTGTGTAGTGCTGAATCATAAGTAAAGCTGGGGTTCTTGTGGATCCAAGAATCCCGCTACCATTCAGAATGACGACTGATAAGAGGTAATGATTGATACGTTGATTGTTTTATACATATTGATAGGTAAAGACCTTTTAGAGTTTAATTCGGGAGATGGTAACTCTATAAACAACTTATTCCGTGGTGCCCCAAATCCTAATGAGTGAATTCTTACATGATTAAGTCAATCGAGTAACAATTAAACATAGTTAGTTGATTCGATAAATAACAGTCATCATATTAATGAAGGTCACGTCACGACACCATTGTTAAGGCACATAGAGGGAGCCTAGCAGACACAGAGGACGTGTGTGTGTGTGTGTGTGTGTGTGTGTGTGTGTGTGTGTGTGTGTGTGTGGAGATGGCCAGGAGAACTGCTGCAGCATCGTCATCACATCATAAGAAAAAGTAATCGACACACAGCAGTGCATCTCATTGCCTATCTGCTGCCATGCTAGTCAGAGACGCTACCAGACTGTCAGAGATGCTACCAGACTGTCAGAGATGCTACCAGACTGTCAGTGATGCTACCAGACTGTCAGTGATGCTACCAGACTGTCAGAGATTCTACCAGACTGTCAGAGATGATACAGACTGTCAGTGATTCTACCAGACTGTCAGAGATGCTACCAGACTGTCAGAGATGCTACCAGACTGTCAGAGATGCTACCAGACTGTCAGAGATGCTACCAGACTGTCAGTGATGCTACCAGACTGTCAGAGATGCTACCAGACTGTCAGTGATTCTACCAGACTGTCAGAGATGCTACCAGACTGTCAGTGATGCTACCAGACTGTCAGTGATGCTACCAGACTGTCAGAGATGCTACCAGACTGTCAGAGATGCTACCAGACTGTCAGAGATGCTACCAGACTGTCAGAGATGCTACCAGACAGTCAGAGATGCTACCAGACTGTCAGTGATGCTACCAGACTGTCAGAGATGCTACCAGACTGTCAGTGATGCTACCAGACTGTCAGTGATGCTACCAGACTGTCAGAGATGCTACCAGACTGTCAGAGATGCTACCAGACTGTCAGAGATGCTACCAGACTGTCAGAGATGCTACCAGACTGTCAGAGATGCTACCAGACTGTCAGTGATGCTACCAGACTGTCAGAGATGCTACCAGACTGTCAGTGATGCTACCAGACTGTCAGAGATGCTACCAGACTGTCAGTGATGCTACCAGACTGTCAGTGATGCTACCAGACTGTCAGTGATGCTACCAGACTGTCAGAGATGCTACCAGACTGTCAGTGATTCTACCAGACTGTCAGAGATGCTACCAGACTGTCAGAGATGCTACCAGACTGTCAGAGATGCTACCAGACTGTCAGTGATGCTACCAGACTGTCAGAGATGCTACCAGACTGTCAGTGATGCTACCAGACTGTCAGTGATGCTACCAGACTGTCAGAGATGCTACCAGACTGTCAGTGATGCTACCAGACTGTCAGTGATGCTACCAGACTGTCAGTGATGCTACCAGACTGTCAGTGATGCTACCAGACTGTCAGAGATGCTACCAGACTGTCAGTGATGCTACCAGACTGTCAGTGATGCTACCAGACTGTCAGAGATGCTACCAGACTGTCAGAGATGCTACCAGACAGTCAGTGGCTGCGTCACAAATGGCACCCTATCCCCTATGTAGTGGACTGCTTTTTACTTTTGATCAGGGCCCATAGGGCTCCATTTGGGATGCAGAAAGTGTTTTTAGCCAGACTATAATCAACCTGAAGGCCCGGAGAATCGTCAAAGACCCTAACCCCCCAAGCCATAGACTATTTTCTCTGCTGCCGCACGGCAAGTGGTACCGGTGCTACAAGTCTGACACCAACAGGATCTTGAACAGCTTCTATCACCAAGCAATACGACTGATAAATAGCTAACAAAATAGCTACACAGACTGAGTTTACCTTGTATCTTTATTGACCTTTTATTTGTATTTTTGCACTGTCTCTATGCACACTCACAGGGCCCTACACACTTACACACACTCACTCCAACACACACACACACTCAGTCCATCATTTGCACACTCACACATAATATGCACATACATTTATACTGACTCTACACACACACACACACTCACATACAAGCTGCTGCTACTCTGCTTATCTTATATCCTGTTGCCTAGTAAACTTACCCCTATACATATCTACCTCCATCACTCCAGTATCCCAGGACATGTAAATATGGCATTGGAACTGACTTTTTGAATTTTGCCTGTATATACAGTGCATTCGGAAAGTATTCAGACCCCTTGACATTTTCCACATTTTGTTACGTTACAGCCTTATTCTAAAATGGATTAAATTCATTTTTTCCCTCATCAATCTACACACAATACCCCATAATGACAAAGCGAAAACTTTTTTTTGCAAATGTATTACAAATAAAAAACAGAAATAACTTATTTACGTAAGTGTTCATACCCTTTGCTATGAGACTCGAAATTGAGCTCAGGTGCATCCTGTTTACATTGATCATCCTTGATGTTTCTACTACTTGATTGGAGTCCACCTGTGGTAAATTCAATTGATTGGACATGATTTGGAAAGGCACACACCTGTCTATATAAAGTCCCACAGTTGACAATTCATGTCAGAGCAAAAACCAAGCCATAAGGTCGAAGGAATTGTCCATAGAGCTCAGAGACAGGATTGTGTCGAGGCACAGATCTGGGGAAGGGTACCAAAAAAATTCTGCAACATTGAAGGTCCCCAAGAACACGGTGGCCTCCATCATTCTTAAATGGACTAAGTTTGAAACCACCAAGACTCTTCCTCAAACTGAGCAATCGGGGGAGAAGGGCCTTGGTCAGGGAGGTGACCAAGAACCCGATGGTCACTCTGACAGAGCTCCAGAGTACGTCTGGGTAGATGGGAGAACCTTCCAGAAGGACAACCATCTCTGCAGCACTCTACCAATCAGGCCTTTATGGTAGAGTGGCCAGACGGAAGCCACTCCTCAGTAAAAGGTAAAAGATTCTCTGGTCTGATTAAACCAATATTTAACTCTTTGGCCTGAATGCGAAGAGTCACGTCTGGGGAAACTTGGCACCATCCCTATGGTGAAGCATGGTGGTGGCAGCATCATGCTGTGGGGATGTTTTTCAGCGGCAGGGACTGGGAGACTAGTCAGGATCGAGGGAAAGATGAACAGAGCAAAATACAGAGAGATACTTGATGAAAACCTGCTCCAGAGCGCTCAGGACCTCAGACTGGGGCGAAGGTTCACCTTCCAACAGGACAAAGACCCTAAGCACACAGCCAAGACAACGCAGGAGTGGATTCGGGACAAGTCTCTGAACGTCATTGAGTGGCCCAGCCAGAGCCCGGACTTGAACCCGATCGAACATCTCTGGAGAGACCTAAAATTGCTGTGCAGCGAAGCTCCCCATCCAACCGGACAGAGCTTGAGAGGATCTGCAGAGAAGAATGGAAGAAACTCCCCAAATACAGGTGTGCCAGGCTTGTAGCGTCATATCCAAGAAGACTCGAGGTTGTAATCGCTGCCAAAGGTGCTTCAACAAGTACTGAGTAAAGTGTCTGAATACTTATGTAAATGTGATATTTCCATTTTTATTTGTAATAAATTAGATTTAAAAAAATGTAACTGCTTTGTCATTATGGGGTATTGTGTGTACATTGATGAGGGGGAAAAATTGTCAAGGGTCCTGAATACTTTCCGAATGCATTTATTACTTTATTGTGTATTTCTTATTTGTATTTTTTTCTAGTAATACGTTGTTATTGATCACTGCTTTGCTGGGTTTTGAGGATGAAAGAAAGGCATTTCACTGTCCTTGTGACATTACATCTGGAAACTTTAATAGATTTACCACAGATGTGAATTACTGCAAGTGCTGCTGATGCTAATCAAAATATTGTGGAAATTTGTCCAGCTAGGTGTATGTTTACACAATCTATGTAATCTATACAACAACAACACAATACACAATAACACAATAACACAACAACACAATAACACAATACACAACAACACAATAACACAATAACACAATACATTTCATGGTTGACATACTACATAGATTTAGCTCTGGGTGTTTTTTTTCTCCTGTTTTCTCTCTCTCTCTCTCTCTCTCTCTCTCTCTCTCTCTCTCTCTCTCTCTCTCTCTCTCTCTCTCTCTCTCTCTCTCTCTCTCTCTCTCTCTTTCTCTTTCTTTCTCTCTCTCTCTCTCTCTCTCTCTCTCTCTCTCTCTCTCTCTCTCTCTCTCTCTCTCTCTCTCTCTCTCTCTCTCTCTCTCTCTCTCTCTCTCTCTCTCTCTCTCTCTCTCTCTCTCTCTCTCTCTCTCTCTCTCTCTCTCTCTCTCTCTCTCTCTATATATATATATATATATATATATATATATATATATATATATTTTAGCAAGTGCAACACATTTCTTAATGTGACGGCGGTGCATTTACACGTGTCAGCATTAATCATTGACATTTGCAACACTCAGCTATAGATAGTGTCCAGGAAGTAGGAGTGGACTGGACCTAGCAGAGAGTGTGTGTGTGTCTCCTAGCTGACGGCTTCTCCATTGTGGAGTGTGTACCAGTACGCAGTGTGTGTCTGAAATAGCACCCTATTTAGTGCACTACCTTTGGAGTGGGCCAGTCTCGGTCTCTATCTACTCCCTTGTTTCTTCCCTCCTGTCTTTTTCTCCCCCTCTCCCTGTCTTCAGCTCCCTGCTGTCTGTCTGGCTGGGAAGCAGAGTAAAGCAACATAATAAACCGATATCAGTTAGATCCTGTAAATCTAATGACCTCTATGTGGTCTCAGCCTCCTCCTCTCCTTCCTGTTATGAATATCAGAGCTGGTGTCTGTCAACGACGATGGCATGCAGTGTTTAGAAAGGTTGAGTCCCAAATGGTACCCTATTCCCTTTATAGTGTATTTCTTTGACCAGAGACAATAGTGCCCTGGTCAAACAAGTACTACCTTACATAGGGAACAGAGTGACTGGACTGGAGAGACACTCAAAACACAAATCTGCCCCATTCTAGTGGTATCTTTGACCACTCAAAGTGTTCATAGGAAATCTATGCTGTACATACATAACTACAGATACATTTCTATACATTAGTTGTAGGCTACTGGATAGCATCTAAAATGTCAAATCTAATGCACAGTTGAAGTGTTAGATGCCTCTGTTTACGGTTACAGATGTTATATGCCTCTGTTTACGGTTACAGATGTTATATGCCTCTGTTTACGGTTACAGATGTTATATGCCTCTGTTTACGGTTACAGATGTTATATGCCTCTGTTTACGGTTACAGATGTTATATGTTTCTGTTTACGGTTACAGATGCACCATTGAGAGCATCTTGTTGGCTGTATCACCACCTGGTACGGCAACTGCACTGTCCGCAACTGCATGGCTCTCCAGAGGGTGGTGCGGTCAGCCCAACGCATCACCAGGGGCACACTGCCTGCCCTTCAGGACATCTACAGCACCCGGTATCACAGGAAGGCCAAGAAGATCATCAAATACCTCAGCCACACGAGCCACGGCCTGTGCACCCCGCTACCATCTAGAAGGCGTAGACAGTACAGGTGCTTGGACAGAGTGACTGAAAAACAGCTTCAATCTCCAGGCCATCAGGCTGTTAAATAGTCACCACTAGCCGCCCTCTGCCCAGTACCCTGCCCTGAACCTTAGTCATTGTTCATAGCCGGCTACCACCTGATGCTCAACCCTACACCTTAGAGACTGCTGCCCTATGTACATAGTCATTGACCACTAGTCACTTTAATAATCTTTACATACTGTTTACCCACTTCATATGCATTTACTGTATTCTAGTAAAGGCTCATCCTATATAACTACTGCTGTACACACCTTTTCTATCCATATACTGTCCATAATGTCTATACACACCATCATATACAGTGGGGGGGAAAAGTATTTAGTCAGCCACCAATTGTGCAAGTTCTCCCACTTAAAAAGATGAGAGAGGCCTGTAATTTTCATCATAGGTACACGTCAACTATGACAGACAAAATGAGAAAAAAAATTCCAGAAAATCACATTGTAGGATTTTTAATGAATTTATTTGCAAATTATGGTGGAAAATAATTATTTGGTCAATAACAAAAGTTTCTCAATACTTTGTTATATACCCTTTGTTGGCAATGACACAGGTCAAACGTTTTCTGTAAGTCTTCACAAGGTTTTCACACACTGTTGCTGGTATTTTGGCCCATTCCTCCATGCAGATCTCCTCTAGAGCAGTGGTGTTTTGGGGCTGTCGCTGGGCAACACGGACTTTCAACTCCCTCCGAAGATTTTCTATGGGGTTGAGATCTGGAGACTGGCTAGGCCACTCCAGGACCTTGAAATGCTTCTTACGAAGCCACTCCTTCGTTGCCCGGGCGGTGTGTTTGGGATCATTGTGATGCTGAAAGACCCAGCCACGTTTAATCTTCAATGCCCTTGCTGATGGAAGGAGGTTTTCACTCAAAATCTCACGATACATGGCCCCATTCATTCTTTCCTTTACACGGATCAGTCGTCCTGGTCCCTTTGCAGAAAAACAGCCCCAAAGCATGATGTTTCCACCCCCATGCTTCACAGTAGGTATGGTGTTCTTTGGATGCAACTCAGCATTCTTTGTCCTCCAAACACGACGAGTTGAGTTTTTACCAAAAAGGTTCTATTTTGGTTTCATCTGACCATATGACATTCTCCCAATCCTCTTCTGGATCATCCAAATGCACTCTAGCAAACTTCAGACGGGCCTGGACATGTACTGGCTTAAGCAGGGGGACACGTCTTGCACTGCAGGATTTGAGTCCCTGGCGGCGTAGTGTGTTACTGATGGTAGGCTTTGTTACTTTGGCCCCAGCTCTCTGCAGGTCATTCACTAGGTCCCCCCGTGTGGTTCTGGGATTTTTGCTCACCGTTCTTGTGATAATTTTGACCCCACGGGGTGAGATCTTGCGTGGAGCCCCAGATCGAGGGAGATTATCAGTGGTCTTGTATGTCTTCCATTTCCTAATAATTGCTCCCACAGTTGATTTCTTCAAACCAAGCTGCTTACCTATTGCAGATTCAGTCTTCCCAGCCTGGTGCAGGTCTACAATTTTGTTTCTGGTGTCCTTTGACAGCTCTTTGGTCTTGGCCATAGTGGAGTTTGGAGTGTGACTGTTTGAGGTTGTGGACATGTGTCTTTTATACTGATAACAAGTTCAAACAGGTGCCATTAATACAGGTAACGAGTGGAGGACAGAGGAGCCTCTTAAAGGAGAAGTTACAGGTCTGTGAGAGCCAGAAATCTTGCTTGTTTGTAGGTGACCAAATACTTATTTTCCACCATAATTTGCAAATAAATTCATTAAATATCCTACAATGTGATTTCCGGAAAAAAAAATCTAAATTTGTCTGTCATAGCTGACGTGTACCTATGATTAAAATTACAGGCCTCTCTCATCTTTTTAAGTGGGAGAACTTGCACAATTGGTGGCTGACTAAATACTTTTTTTTCCCCACTGTACATATTAATTTATATTCCAGACTTTGACATTGCTCGTTCTAATACTCCTTTATTTTTATTTTTGGGGATTTGTGTGTATTGTTTTGTATTGTTAGGTATTACTGCGCTGTTAACATAACCATTTTGCTACACCCGCAATAACATCTGCTAAATATGTTTACGTGACTAATAAAATTTGATTTGATTTATTGTAATTTTCAATCATCAGCCAAATCACAGCATCACTTACTTCAACAGGATATCCTCATAACACCAACAATAACTCCCCAGGAGGCTTACGGGAGGACATCACGACGGAACTCGCATGTCGGGACGACGAGATGGACTTTGATACCCTCATTGCCACGTCCATTCGTCTTGACGACATGTTGAGAGACCGACGGCGTTCCCAACATAACCCGGAGCCTCGACGCTCACCTCATCTGAGCTATGGAAGCCGCCCTGCCTCTGAGTCTTCACCCATGGAGGTGGGCAGCACCCCCTACACCATCACGGACCACAGATCTCCTGGCAGCTCCCTATCTAGGCGGTATGACTCCCGTCGCCGCTCCGTGAGTGTTCTGTCACCAAACCATTGTTTTTAGTTCCCCTAACGGTGAATGGTTCTTCCTTCTCTTCGCTTTCCACGGCAATGATAGATTCCGGCTCAGCGGGGAACCTTATAGATAGGGAGCTGGTCTCTGAATGGGGGTTTCCAACCGTGCCACTGCCTTCTCCACTACACGTCACCTCGCTGGACAACCAACCACTTGGAACAGGCACCATTACGCGCGTCACTCCCCCATCACCATTCTCACACTACCAGAGCACCACGAGGAGCTGTCGTTCCACATCGTCACGTCACCTCTTCACCGGATCGTCTTGGGATTGCCCTTGCTCAGACTACACAACCCCCCCCATCAATTGGAGCACCAAGAGGATCACAGCCTGGTCCCCCTCATGCCGGAGGACCTGCCTGCCGATGGTTTGCTGTTCCACGTCAGTCCGGAGTCCGCCCTCCAGCCCAACATTCCACGTGAGTATGCAGATCTCTCCGATGTCTTCTCTGCCTCCAAGGCTAAGTGTCTCCCTCCTCACAGGCCCTGGGACTGCACCATTGACCTGCTGGAGGGACAACATCCCCCAAAGAGTCGCATTTCCTCCCTCTCCATAGTGGAGACTGAGGCCATGGCGGAGACCGTGAAACAGGGGTTCATCTACCTCTCCTGCCTCTGCCAGCTTCTTCTTCGTGGCCAAAAAAGATGGAGGACTGAGGCTGTGCATTGACTACCGGGAGCTGAACGCAGTCACCACCAAGTACCGGTACCCCCTCCCTCTGGTTCTGTTGGCCATCGAGCAGCTGCGAGGGGCCCGGTACTTTACCAAGTTGGACCTGAGGAGTGCCTACAACCTGATCCGAATCCGGGAAGGAGACGAGTGGAAGACAGCATTCAGCACTACCTCAGGCCACTATGAATACTGCGTCATGCCCAATGGCCTCGCGCAACGCACCTTCCGTGTTCCATTCCTTTGTCAATGACGTGTTCCGAGACATGCTGAATAGACAGCTGGTGGTGTACATCGACGATATCCTGATCTACTCGGCTACGTTCGAGGAGCACGTCAGGGACGTCAGAGCTGTCCTACTCCGCCTCCAGGAACACAGCCTGTTGGTGAAGGGGGAGGAATGCGAATTCCACCAACAGGCCATCTCCTTCCTGGGATACCAGATCAGTCCTCAGGGGGTGTTCATGGAAAGAGCGAAGACGGACAGCGTCAGGTCATGGCCAGTCCCCACCACCATCAAGGGCCTACAGAGCTTCCTGGGCGTCGCACATTTCTACCGGCGTTTCATCAGGTCCTTCAGCTCCATAGCTGTCCCGCTCACCTCTCTCCTTAAGGGTGGTCCTCAGAAGCTGGCCTGGAACCCTGAGGCTGGCGCTGCCTTCAAGAGGCTGAAGGAGAGGTTCACCACAGCGCCCCTCCTAAAACACCCAGATCCAGCTCATCCTTTCATCCTGGAGGTTGATGCATCTGAGGAGGGCGTGGGTGGGGTCCTCTCCCAGCGGCTAGGTAAGCCAGAGAAAATTTATCCCTGTGCCTTTTTCTCGAAAAAGCTTACCCCCACAGAGAGGAACTATGGAGTTGGAGACAGGACCTGTTGGCAGTGGTCCTCGCTCTGGAGGAATGGAGACACTGGCTGGAGGGCGCAGTCCATTCATTCCGGATTCTCATTGACCACCGGAATTTGGAGCACATACGGGCAGCGAAACAGATGAACTCTCGTCAAGCCAGGTGGGCCCAATTTCTTACTTGCTGTCAGTTTATTCTGTCCTACCGCCCAGGATCCCAGAATAAACAAACCTGAAGCTTTAGAACAACTGCTATTATTCCTAATATAAACAAACCTGAAGCTTTAGAACAACTGCTATTATTCCTAATATAAACAAACCTGAAGCTTTAGAAGCTGTCATTAATTAAAGGTCTGGTGGTGTTAATGAATGCCTGTGAACACCCACGACGACAGGATACACACGCACGCATGAACGCACGCACACACACGGCTTGTGTATTGGCAGATGGATCAGGTAATGGTTAACCATTCTTCAGTGTCTACATTGATAAGAGAGTGTGCCATTAACACCCAGACAGGTTCAATGCGGCTGGTTACAATTATGAACAGATCAATACCACAGGATTCAACTTATATATTTACATTTTAGTCATTTAGCAGACGCTCTTATCCAGAGCGACTTACAGTTAGTGAGTGCATACATTATATATATATATATATTTTTTTTTCATACTGGCCCCCCGTGGAAATCGAACCCACAACCCTGGCGTTGCAAACACCATGTTCTACCAACTGAGCTACATCCCTGCCGGCCATTCCCTCCCCTACCCTGGACGACGCTGGGCCAATTGTGCGCCGCCCCATGGGTCTCCCGGTCGCGGCCGGCTACGACAGAGCCTGGATTCGAACCAGGATCTCTAGTGGCATAGCTAGCACTGCGATGCAGTGCCTTAGACCACTGCGCCACTCGGGAGCGTAGTGGTCAGATTATATGCTTCCTGAGATAAAAAATAACATATTGTGATCATTAGGTGTAGATAGTAAGTATAGACCGGAAGTAGAGGCCTGGGCATTGTTGTTCACTAATTTACTCCAAGTAGGGAAAGGATGGCGGGGTTGAAAAGTATTAAAGGGGAGTATATATATATATATATATATAAAACATGGGGGATTGGAAGTGATGCAGACAATTACATTGATAGAAGATACAATCTATCTGCAATATTAAGCTGATCCATCCCCCCCCCCAAAAAAACAAAAAAACAAAAAACATAGTATGATCATTACTCCAAGCTACAGCTGACCTCCTATTAACATGATCATTAGACCAAGCTACAGTTATACAGCTAATCTCCTAATAACATGACCATTACTCCAAGCTACAGCTTTGATGCTCACCCACTAAACCATGGCAGAAGCTTTTTAATCTATGTCTTATTGTGTGGTTGAGGACTATAGGATAAGCCATTCACAGATGGAGGCTAGAAGGATGTGTTGTCCTTTCCCATTAGCTGTGGAGAGAGGAGAAGGGGAGGAGGGAGGGAGGGAGGGAGGGAGGGGGGGATCAATTGGTGAGAAGGGAGGAGGGGATAAATGGGTGAGGAGGGAGGAGGGGGAGGATTGGGTAAGGAGGGGTGAGACGTTGGAAACTCTTCATGTCCAGGACAGAACAGATTCCAATTATAGATCTATGCATTTACCCCTCTTAATCTAGTCTGCGCCCCAAATAACACCCTATTCCCTATTTAATGACTAGGGCCCACAGAGCTCTGGTAAAAAGTAGTAAACTATGTAGGTAATAGGGGGCCATTTGGGACGAAACCCTTTCCTCCCTCAGATCACATTCTTCAGGACAGCGCATCCTCTCTCCCTCGCTCTCTCTTTCTCTCCTCCAGCAAAACACACAGAATGCATTCACAAACTGTTTTCTTATTTTGGTGGAGGAGAGGAGAGATGAGGGGAGAGGATGGAGTGGGAGAAGGAGAAGGAGAAATGAGGATGGAGTGGGAGAAGGAGAGGAGAGATGAGAGGAAGGAGTGGAAAGAGCTGCGGGGGAGAGGGTGATGATGAGAGGAGAGGGGGATGATGAGGAGAGGAGAGGGGGATGATGAGGAGAGGAGAGGGGGATGATGAGGAGAGGAGAGGGGGGATGATGAGGAGAGGAGAGGGGGATGATGAGGAGAGGAGAGGAGAGGGGGATGATGAGGAGAGGAGAGGAGAGGGGGATGATGAGGAGAGGAGGATGATGAGGAGAGGAGAGGGGGATGATGAGGAGAGGAGAGGGGGATGATGAGAGGAGAGGAGAGGGGGATGATGAGGAGAGGAGAGGGGGGATGATGAGGAGAGGAGAGGAGGATGATGAGAGGGGGATGATAAGGAGAGGAGAGGAGAGGAGAGGGGGATGATAAGGAGAGGAGAGGAGAGGGGGATGATAAGGAGAGGAGAGGAGAGGAGAGGGGGATGATGAGGAGAGGAGAGGGGGATGATGAGGAGATGAGAGGAGAGGGGGATGATGAGGAGAGGAGAGGGGGATGATGAGGAGAGGAGAGGAGGATGATGAGAGGGGGATGATAAGGAGAGGAGAGGAGAGGGGGATGATAAGGAGAGGAGAGGAGAGGGGGATGATAAGGAGAGGAGAGGAGAGGGGGATGATAAGGAGAGGAGAGGAGAGGGGGATGATGAGGAGAGGAGAGGGGGATGATGAGGAGAGGAGAGGGGGATGATGAGGAGATGAGAGGAGAGGGTGCATTATAAATTATAATGGAGAATGTTCTAGTGTTTGGAGTTGGTGTTTCTACCCAGAGCCTAGAAACAGAGGAGGCTGTGCTGTGAATAGGAAGCGCATCAAAGTGAATAATTGTGTGTTAGGAGCCATCTGTCTATCTGCTGCTCTGAGACTTAGATACTCTGTCTCTGTACTTACCTCAAAATAGAGTTCATTTTGGGGTTGTAAATACGGAGGGTAAATACAGAGGGTAGCACAGATTGTAAATACAGAGGGTAAATACAGAGGGTAATACAGATTGTAAATACAGAGGGTAAATACAGAGGGTAAATACAGATTGTAAATACAGATTGTAAATACAGAGGGTAACACAAATTGTAAATACAGATTGTAAATACAGAGGGTAAATACAGAGGGTAAATACAGATTGTAAATACAGATTGTAAATACAGAGGGTAACACAAATTGTAAATACAGATTGTAAATACAGATTGTAAATACAGAGGGTAAATACAGAGGGTAAATACAGAGGGTAACACAAATTGTAAATACAGATTGTAAATACAGAGGGTAAATACAGAGGGTAAATACAGATTGTAAATACAGATTGTAAATACAGAGGGTAACACAAATTGTAAATACAGATTGTAAATACAGATTGTAAATACAGAGGGTAAATACAGAGGGTAAATACTGTCACTTTATTCTATTGTATATATAGCCTCCCTACTGTCACTTTATTTTTACTTCTGCTCTTTTTTTCTCAACACTTTTTTGTTGTTGTTTTACTCTTACTTTTTTGTTTAAAATAAATGCACTGTTGGTTAAGGGCTGTAAGTAAGCATTTCACTGTAATGTCTGCACCTGTTGTATTCGGCGCATGTGACCAATAAAATTTGATTTGATTTGATTTGATTTGATTGTAAATACAGATTGTAAATACAGAGGGTAAATACAGAGGGTAACACAGATTGTAAATACAGATTGTAAATACAGAGGGTAACACAGATTGTAAATACAGAGGGTAACACAGATTGTAAATACAGATTGTAAATACAGAGGGTAACACAGATTGTAAACACAGATTGTAAATACAGAGGGTAACACAGATTGTAAATACAGATTGTAAATACAGAGGGTAACACAGATTGTAAACACAGATTGTAAATACAGAGGGTAACACAGATTGTAAATACAGATTGTAAATACAGATTGTAAATACAGAGGGTAAATACAGAGGGTAAATACAGAGGGTAACACAAATTGTAAATACAGAGGGTAACACAGATTGTAAATACAGATTGTAAATACAGAGGGTAACACAGATTGTAAATACAGATTGTAAATACAGAGGGTAACACAGATTGTAAATACAGATTGTAAATACAGAGGGTAACACAGATTGTAAATACAGAGGGTAACACAGATTGTAAATACAGATTGTAAATACAGAGGGTAACACAGATTGTAAATACAGATTGTAAATACAGAGGGTAACACAGATTGTAAATACAGAGGGTAACACAGATTGTAAATACAGATTGTAAATACAGAGGGTAACACAGATTGTAAATACAGAGGGTAACACAGATTGTAAATACAGATTGTAAATACAGAGGGTAACACAGATTGTAAATACAGAGGGTAACACAGATTGTAAATACAGAGGGTAACACAGATTGTAAATACAGAGGGTAACACAGATTGTAAATACAGATTGTAAATACAGAGGGTAACACAGATTGTAAATACAGAGGGTAAATACAGAGGGTAACACAGATTGTAAATACAGAGAGTAAATACAGAGGGTAACACAGATTGTAAATACAGATTGTAAATACAGAGGGTAACACAGATTGTAAATACAGATTGTAAATACAGAGGGTAAATACAGAGGGTAAATACAGATTGTAAATACAGATTGTAAACACAGAGGGTAACACAAATTGTAAATACAGATTGTAAATACAGAGGGTAAATACAGAGGGTAAATACAGATTGTAAATACAGATTGTAAATACAGAGGGTAACACAGATTGTAAATACAGAGGGTAACACAGATTGTAAATACAGAGGGTAACACAGATTGTAAATACAGATTGTAAATACAGAGGGTAACACAGATTGTAAACACAGATTGTAAATACAGAGGGTAACACAGATTGTAAATACAGATTGTAAATACAGAGGGTAACACAGATTGTAAACACAGATTGTAAATACAGAGGGTAACACAGATTGTAAATACAGATTGTAAATACAGAGGGTAACACAGATTGTAAATACAGAGGGTAACACAGATTGTAAATACAGAGGGTAACACAGATTGTAAATACAGATTGTAAATACAGAGGGTAACACAGATTGTAAATACAGATTGTAAATACAGAGGGTAACACAGATTGTAAATACAGATTGTAAATACAGAGGGTAACACAGATTGTAAATACAGAGGGTAACACAGATTGTAAATACAGATTGTAAATACAGAGGGTAACACAGATTGTAAATACAGAGGGTAACACAGATTGTAAATACAGATTGTAAATACAGAGGGTAACACAGATTGTAAATACAGAGGGTAACACAGATTGTAAATACAGAGGGTAACACAGATTGTAAATACAGAGGGTAACACAGATTGTAAATACAGATTGTAAATACAGAGGGTAACACAGATTGTAAATACAGAGGGTAACACAGATTGTAAATACAGATTGTAAATACAGAGGGTAACACAGATTGTAAATACAGATTGTAAATACAGAGGGTAACACAGATTGTAAATACAGAGGGTAAATACAGATTGTAAATACAGAGGGTAAATACAGAGGGTAACACAGATTTATCAAGTTCATAACATCTTGTTTTATTTCTCTCATTTGATTATTTGAAGAAATCACTGTATGACTCAATGATAAATGTAGTTTAATGCGCTCTAGTACAAGACAAGAGCCAAGACAAGAGCCAACACAAGAGCCAAGACAGGAGTCCACTATGAATTCTAATTTATTGGGAGCATAATATCAAAGACACTGCTACACATTATAAGGGAGGTTCAAAATGTTGGCTCCTGTGTGTGTGTGTGTGTGTGTGTGTGTGTGTTCTGTCCAGCACCCAGCCTCTTCCTACACTGAGGATCTCCAGTATGATGAGGTGAGCATCTCTGCAGTACCACTCCACTGCAATGACTAATCATATATTACTGTAGTGTGGTTCCTCTCCTCTCCTCTCCTCTCCCTCTCCTCTCCTCTCCTCTCCTCTCCTCTCCTCTCCTCTCCTCTCCTCTCCTCTCCTCTCCTCTCCTCTCCTCTCCTCTCCCCCTCTTCTCCTCCACAATATCCTTTCCTCCTCCCTCCCCTCTTCTTTCCTCTCTGTGTGTTGTACATCCTGAGTGTGTACCAGGCCATAGTGCTGTCCACAACAAAAGCGATAGAGCACGTCTTCTAACAGAGACAAATATAACAGACCTGTGTTGTGCTGTGGAGGGGAAACCAAACAAACTTACTGAGCCCTGTGATATCCACAGGTCGCACGCACACATACACGCACACACACACACACACACACACGTCAGCAGATAGAAACAGCAGGAAAACAAACACAGAACAAAGTTAGTTTCACTTTATTTTGGAATCCTCCGTGTTGACCTAGCTGTTCTCCAAAAGAGGCTAGAAGATAGCGCTGTTTAAATCAGCACCGCAATGATATGCTGAGAGACTTACAAACACACTGCAGAAAAACCTCTTCAGTAACATGACTTACTAACACACTGCAGAAAAGCCTCTTCAGTAACATGACTTACAAACACACTGCAGAAAAACCTCTTCAGTAACATGACTTACAAACACACTGCAGAAAAACCTCTTCAGTAACATGACTTACAAACACACTGCAGAAAAGCCTCTTCAGTAACATGACTTACAAACACACTGCAGAAAAACCTCTTCAGTAACATGACTTACAAACACACTGCAGAAAAGCCTCTTCAGTAACACGACTTACAAACACACTGCAGAAAAGCCTCTTCAGTAACACGACTTACAAACACACTGCAGAAAAGCCTCTTCAGTAACACGACTTACAAACACACTGAAGAAAAGCCTCTTCAGTCTATTTTTGTTTTATTTCTGCTGGCTATAACAATATTTTCCATGTCAATTACACCTTTTACAAAAACACTGTGAAAGGTTGAGGCTGACAACACATGGAGTTAATGGGTTCATTGTGGTGCATTCAAAACATCTTGGAGCGCACGCACACATTCACACACACACACACACATTGTGCTGCGGTAACACGTCTCGGAGCATGATGAATAAACTTCTCTCTCTCCCTCTCTGCTATCTGCTCTCCATCTCTCTCGCTCGGTCTCGCTACTCTCTTTCTCTGCTCCCTCCCTCTCTCTCTGCTCCCTATCTCTCTCTTCTCTCCCTCCCTCTCTCTCTGCTCCCTATCTCTCTCTTCTCTCCCTCCCTCGCTCTCCCCTGCTTTGCTCTCTCTCTCTCTCTCTCTCTCTCTCTCTCTCTCTCTCTCTCTCTCTCTCTCTCTCTCTCTCTCTATCTCTCTCTGAAGAAGGAGGACAGCTAGGCCTTTCGTTCATGCTTCACAGCTCTTCCTCCCTACAAGCCATTTCCCCCTCAGCCCTCAGCCTAACCCAATATTGACTGGAATGAGAAATTCAGAGCGTCTGTAAACAGCCAAACGCCTGACAAGACCACTTCCAATTTCACAGATATAGGCCCGTGAGTTATCACAAGAAAACAAACTGCCACAGCAAGATGAGTAAGAGAGAGAGAGAAACAACAACACTTATCGTCTGTTGTGTGAGCTGTGAAGAGGAGAGAAAAGAAAGACTTCCTTTTCCTTGAACTCCTTTACAAAAAGGGAATGCCTGAATCTAAACTACTTGACTTTTACGTTTCGTCAATAACATATTTTCAAGGTTAATGCATTAGCTCTTCAGGGCCACCCGGTAAAAATGATAGAGATAATTGATGTTTTTAAAGGCAGGGTGTTTACCTAAAGTCTTATCTCAGATAAGGTCTGCATCCCAAATGGCACACTATCCCCTACATAGTGCAATGGGATTTAGTCAAAAGTAGTACACTATATATGGAATAGGGTGCCATTTGGGACATAGCCAAGCTCAATACTGTTCCTCACCTAGTCCTGAGTGATTATACCCTCTGTCAAGCTCAATACTGTTCCTCACCTAGTCCTGAGTGATTATACCCTCTGTCTCTGCTCTCACAGGCCTTACTGGGGTCAGGTCACCATGTCAAGCTTGCGTCTCTCAGTTTTAATTTTATTAAGCATAGGTTCAAGCTCCGAATTAAAATGCAAATTACCTCCGTAATAGACGGGGGAGCACAGGCGAGAGTAAAGATAAGGTACATCCTTCTCCATTTATAGCTGCCTGAGCTTATAAAAAGTACAAACCTACTTTCATGTCAAAGTTAATTTAATTCTGACGAACAAAGTGACTCCAAATATATTGTTTCATAATGCTGCCTCTCTATCCAACTTGGTGTTGAGTCGACATAAAGAGAAGTGCATGGACTATGCCGTTAGAACGTCCAACAGAAAAAGACTACTGGTCTTTTTCTGTCTTTTTATTTGTTCTGTCTTTTTCATGGAAACTTACTGCATTCTGTTGCTAAGACCTGTTCCTGTGTGGGTGTGGGGGGGGAGAGAGGCAGGGGAGAGCGGAGAAGTGAGAAAGAGCGGAGAGAGGAGAGAAAGAGAGAGGGAGAGAGAGGGAGGGAGCAGAGAAAGAGCGTAGCGAGACAGAGAGAGAAAGATGGAGAGCAGATAGCAGAGAGGGAGAGAGAGAAGTGTATTCATCATGTTTTGCTCCAAGACGTGTTACCACAGCACAGTGTGTGTGTGAATGTGTGCGTGCGCTGATTCAACTTGTCAACTAATCATCAAGCCCTCAATTAGTTGAATGAGGGTTGTTTGTCAAGGGCTACAACTAAACTGTACTGTTGGGGGTACTGGAGGACCAGGGTTGGGAAACATTGCCCTATATAGTGCACTAGTTATGACCAGAGCTCTACGGACCATCATTTGGGACGCACGATACACAGCACTCCACTCCACAATCACCTCAAAGAGAAACCATGTGGCTATCTGACATGACTAACAAACTACTGTGATCATGACAACCCCCCCTGCAGCCTCCAGCCACAATGAACTACTGTGATCATGACAACCCCCCTGCAGCCTCCAGCCACAATGAACTACTGTGATCATGACAACCCCCCTGCAGCCTCCAGCCACAATGAACTACTGTGATCATAACAAACCCCCTGCAGCCTCCAGCCACAATGAACTACTGTGATCATAAGAACCCCCCTGCAGCCTCCAGCCACAATGAACTACTGTGATCATGACAACCCCCCTGCAGCCTCCAGCCTCAATGAACTACTGTGATCATAACAACCCCCCTGCAGCCTCCAGCCACAATGAACTACTGTGATCATAAGAACCCTCCTGCAGCCTCCAGCCACAATGAACTACTGTGATCATAAGAACCCTCCTGCAGCCTCCAGCCACAATGAACTACTGTGATCATGACAACCCCCCTGCAGCCTCCAGCCACAATGAACTACTGTGATCATGACAACCCCCCTGCAGCCTCCAGCCACAATGAACTACTGTGATCATAACAACCCCCCTGCAGCCTCCAGCTGAAATAAACTACTGTGATCATAACAAACTCCAGCATCAATGCAAACTCTGCTTAGCCTCTTCAGAGAAACTGTGAAGGTGAGATTTGGCTGAGGGAAATTGATATTTTGCAAATGGAGGATGCTTGTACTGGACAAGCCCCTGTTTAGCTCTTCAGGGCAAACTTAAGCTGCCATCCTCAAACAATTAAAATTCATGATATGTTGCCATGGTCCTCTTCAAGTAAAAAAAATTACTATACTTTTTATACCTAATATTTGAACCATTTAAAATTATGATCAAACCATGGAGCAGATGCGTCTCACGTTGAACCATAGCAATGATAGTAGCCAGCATTCTTCCCAACTCCACTTCCCCGCTCCACTTCCCCACTCCACTTCCCCACTCCACTTCCCCACTCCACCTCCCCACTCCACTTCCCCACTCCACCTCCCCACCCCTCTTCCCCACTCCACTTCCCCACTCCACTTCCCCACTCCGCTTCCCCACTCCACCTCCCCACTCCACCTCCCCACTCCACTTCCCCACTCCACCTCCCCGCTCCACTTCCCCACTCCACTTCCCCGCTCCACTTCCCGCTCCACTTCCCCCACTCCACTTCCCCGCTCCACTTGCCCACTCCACCTCCCCACTCCAATTCCCCGCTCCACTTCCCCACTCCACTTCCCCGCTCCACTTCCCCGCTCCACTTCCCCACTCCACTTCCCCACTCCACTTCCCCACTCCACCTCCCAACTCCACTTCCCCACTCCACCTCCCCACTCCACCTCCCCACTCCACTTCCCCACTCCACCTCCCCGCTCCACTTCCCCACTCCACTTCCCCGCTCCACTTCCCCACTCCACTTCCCCACTCCACCTCCCCACTCCAATTCCCCGCTCCACTTCCCCACTCCACTTCCCCGCTCCACTTCCCCACTCCACTTCCCCACTCCACTTCCCCGCTCCACTTCCCCACTCCACCTCCCCACTCCCCCACTCCACCTCCCCGCTCCACTTCCCCACTCCACCTCCCCACTCCACTTCCCCACTCCACCTCCCCGCTCCACTTCCCCACTCCACTTCCCCGCTCCACTTCCCCACTCCACTTCCCCACTCCACTTCCCCACTCCACCTCCCAACTCCACTTCCCCGCTCCACTTCCCCACTCCACCTCCCAACTCCACTTCCCCGCTCCACTTCCCCACTCCACCTCCCCACTCCAATTCCCCACTCCACTTCCCCACTCCACCTCCCCGCTCCACTTCCCCCACTCCACTTCCCCACTCCACTTCCCCGCTCCACTTCCCCACTCCACTTCCCCACTCCACTTCCCCACTCCACTTCCCCACTCCACTTCCCCACTCCACCTCCCAACTCCACTTCCCCGCTCCACTTCCCCACTCCACCTCCCAACTCCAATTCCCCACTCCACTTCCCCACTCCACCTCCCCACTCCAATTCCCCACTCCAATTCCCCACTCCACTTCACCGCTCCACTTCCCCACTACACTTCCCCGCTCCGCTTCCCCGCTCCGCCTCCCCGCTCCGCTTCCCCGCTCCGCTTCCCTGCTCCGCTTCCCCACTCCGCTTTCCCGCTCCGCTTCCCCGCTCCGCTTCCCCGCTCCGCCTCCCCGCTCCACTTCACCGCCCCACTTCCCCACTCCACTTCCCCACTCTGCTTCCCCACTCTGCTTCCCCACTCCACTTCCCCACTCCACCTCCCCGCTCCACTTCCCCGCTCCACTTCCCCACTCCACTTCCCCACTCTGCTTCCCCACTCTGCTTCCCCACTCTGCTTCCCCACTCCGCTTCCCCACTCCGCTTCCCCACTCTGCTTCCCCACTCCACTTCCCCACTCCGCTTCCCCACTCCACTTCCCAACCCCCCTTCATCACTCCCCGAGTCCCCTCTGGCACTTTGCTGCTATCTCAGACAGTGAGTGGAAAGATTGCTGCTTTTTTCCACACACACACACACACGCACACACATGCACACACATGCACACACATGCATACACACACACACACACACACACACACACACACACTACTCCTGAAGGAGTAGGAGAGGGGGGGGACGGGGGAGGAGGAGGGGGGTGAAGGAGTAGGAGAGGAGAGGGGGGAGACAGGGGAGGAGGAGGAGGGGGGAGGGGGGTGAAGTAGCCAATATATTTGACTTTTTTTGGCATCAGACCTTCCTAATTCTCACTTGAAACAGTTTTTTTGTTTATAGGCTGAATAAACATTCTGTCAAAATCTGACTCCAGAATGATCTGTTCTTGCAATTTGTAGTCTTTGACAATTCAGATTTAGATTTGATAATTTATCATGAAGTAGTTTGGATGTAGTGAACTACTTTTTCAAAGTAACTTAAAGTAGTAAACTATATTTTTCTTAAGGGTAACTTTAGTGTAACTTAACTTATTCCAGTTTGGAGTAATTGGTAGCTTGGTAAACTATATTTTCAGAGCAGCTTCCCTAACACTGCTCTTCAGGCATCATCTCAAGGATGGTACGCAGACTGCGGGGCTGTCGGGATGCAGCAGATGATCAGGGCTCTGTGATGGCTCTCTGTGTGAGAATGCCAATGAGATCAGGGACTACTGTACTGTCCAGGCTGGGTCCTGGCTGGGGAGATTCGTGTGAAATATATCCACCTCCTCTGGCTTAACTTCTCTTCTCATGCAAGTAGAAGAAATAAACATAATAACACACGCATGCAAACACGCACGCACGGATGCATGCACATACACACACAAACACATGGACGCTTGCACATACACACACGCAGGTGCGAAGACACACACGCAGACACACACTTGTAAGGGTTGTGCTGTATAGTGCCGACTGAGCATCCTAACTCACACTAACACAAGACATCTGGCAACACATTCAAACACAACTGGATGAGTAGCAAGCCCCTCAACACACCATGGAGGAGGACGTAGAGAACTAGAGGAACACAGCAAGCCCCTCAACACACCATGGAGGAGGACGTAGAGAACTAGAGGAACACAGCAAGCCCCTCAACACACCATGGAGGAGGACGTAGAGAACTAGAGGAACACAGCAAGCCCCTCAACACACCATGGAGGACGTAGAGTACTAGAGGAACACAGCAAGCCCCTCAACACACCATGGAGGAGGACGTAGAGAACTAGAGGAACACAGCAAGCCCCTCAACACACAATGGAAGAGGACCTAGAGTACTAGAGGAACACAGCAAGCCCCTCAACACACCATGGAGGACGTAGAGTACTAGAGGAACACAGCAAGCCCCTCAACACACCATGGAGGACGTAGAGTACTAGAGGAACACAGCAAGCCCCTCAACACACCATGGAGGACGTAGAGTACTAGAGGAACACAGCAAGCCCCTCAACACACCATGGAGGACGTAGAGTACTAGAGGAACACAGCAAGCCCCTCAACACACCATGGAGGACGTAGAGTACTAGAGGAACACAGCAAGCCCCTCAACACACCATAGAGGACGTAGAGTACTAGAGGAACACAGCAAGCCCCTCAACACACCATGGAGGAGGATGTTGATTTCTAGAGGAACACAGAAAGACCCTCAACAAATGGCTAACATTATATATTAATTCACTTTTGTTAAACTCAACATCTGGCCTCAGTGACCCCAGGCTAGTTTCCATTCTTACATATTATCCTTGCCTCTGTACTGCATCGCTTCTGAACATTGGTAAACAACAGATGTTTCACTTATTGAGTGCAGCTGAGAATTATTCACTAGGCATGTCAAGCTATGCTATGCAACGCTACAGGGGCTGTACTGTATATAGCTATGGTATATACAGTGAGGGAAAAAAGTATTTGATCCCCTGCTGATTTTGTACGTTTGCCCACTGACAAAGAAATGATCAGTCTACAATTTTAATGGTAGGTTTATTTGAACAGTGAGAGACAGAATAACAACAAAAAAATCCAGAAAAACGCATGTCAAAAATGTTATAAATTGATTTGCATTTTAATGAGGGAAATAAGTATTTGACCCCCTCTCAATCAGAAAGATTTCTGGCAACCCAGGTGTCTTTTATACAGGTAACGAGCTGAGATTAGGAGCACACACCTGTCCACAGAAGCAATCAATCAATCAGATTCCAAACTCTCCACCATGGCCAAGACCAAAGAGCTCTCCAAGGATGTCAGGGACATGATTGTAGACCTACACAAGGCTGGAATGGGCTACAAGACCATCGCCAAGCAGCTTGGTGAGAAGGTGACAACAGTTGGTGCGATTATTCGCAAATGGAAGAAACACAAAAGCACTGTCAATCTCCCTCGGCCTGGGGCTCCATGCAAGATCTCACCTCGTGGAGTTGCAATGATCATGAGAACGGTGAGGAATCAGCCCAGAACTACACGGGAGGATCTTGTCAATGATCTCAAGGCAGCTGGGACATTGGTCACCAAGAAAACAATTGGTAACTCTACGCCGTGAAGGACTGAAATCCTGCAGCGCCCGCAAGGTCCCCCTGCTCAAGAAAGCACATATACAGGCCCGTCTGAAGTTTGCCAATGAACATCTGAATGATTCAGAGGAGAACTGGGTGAAAGTGTTGTGGTCAAATGAGACCAAAATCGAGCTCTTTGGCATCAACTCAACGTGTTTGGAGGAGGAGGAATGCTGCCTATGACCCCAAGAACACCATCCCCACCGTCAAACATGGAGGTGGAAACATTATGCTTTGGGGGTGTTTTTCTGCTAAGGGGACAGGACAACTTCACCGCATCAAAGGGACGATGGACGGGGCCATGTACCGTCAGCCAGGGCATTGAAAATGGGTCGTGGATGGGTATTCCAGCATGAGAATGACCCAAAACACACGGCCAAGGCAACAAAGGAGTGGCTCAAGAAGAAGCACATTAAGGTCCTGGAGTGGCCTAGACAGTCTCCAGACCTTAATCGCATAGAACATCTGTGGAAGGAGCTGAAGGTTTGAGTTGCCAAACGTCAGCCTCGAAACCTTAATGACTTGGAGAAGATCTGCAAAGAAGAGTGGGACAAACTCCCTCCTGAGATGTGTGCAAACCTGGTGGCCAACTACAAGAAACATCTGACCTCTGTGATTGCCAACAAGGGTTTTGCCACCAAGTACTAAGTCATGTTTTGCAGAGGGGTCAAATACTTATTTCCCTCATTAAAATGCAAATCAATTCATAACATTTTTGACATGCGTTTTTCTGGATTTTTTTGTTGTTATTCTGTCTCTCACTGTTCAAATAAACCTACCATTAAAATTATAGACTGATCATGTCTTTGTCAGTGGGCAAACGTACAAAATCAGCAGGGGATCAAATACTTTTTTTCCCTCACTGTAACTCCAGGAGAGAGAAGGGTTAGTCTCAAAAGAGTCCCAAAGGAAAGTCTTATAACCATAGATATAGAACAGCGGTTCTCATAATCTCCTTGTGGAAGTAGCTCATCTGATTCACCAATTCAAGGGCTTAAAGATAAGTTGACAAGTTGAATCAGATGTTCTAGGTTTGGAATAGATCAAATACATGGAACGGCTGAGGGTCCCTGATGAGAGGTTTGAGAACCTCTGATATAGAACACTATAGTTTCTGTATTGTCTATGCTCATAACGCTGTCTTCTAAGTATTTTTGTGTCACACCTGCGTCCCCTTATGTCATTATGTTTTAGTCTGACGCACATTAGTGGTTTAATATGGTGAAATGATTGCTGAGGTCTACTTTGCTTGAATAGACTGCCCGAGGGAGTGAAAATGTTGAATAGAAGCTTCATTGAAAGTTCAAATGTTGTGTAATTGATTCAAGTATAAACGTTGAGTTGTTTTACACATTAGCTAAAAAGAATTAGCTAGAGCAAATAGAAAAGTAATTTTTGATGATGAACTAGGACAACACTGCCTCATCATTTCTAAAGGAACTCATTTCCTACAGGAATCTTTTACTGAGTATTCAGACTCATAGATTGCTCTCCAAAATATAAGAACATTTGTTTAGACTGAGTGAGTCTATTAATGAATCTCAGAGTTGCTTTTGGATAAAACGCTCTCGGCTACAGCCTTATTATTAATGTTCCGCTTGCTTCTTCATGGATGACTTATGATGGTGCTGGAGCAAAAAGACTGATAATATCACAACCCAAAGAGTCCTTCTGATCAGTTTAATCACCGGTCAAAGAAACACACACAAACGGGAAGGAGGCCTGAAAATAATATAAAAAGACAGACTTTAATTTGGACAGTGTCTCTGCTCACTCCTGAAACTAAGCCCTCCGTCCCAAATGGTGCCCTATTCACTATGGGCCCTGGTTAAAAGTAGGGCACTTTATAGGGAATAGGGTGCAATTTTGGACACACCCACATACTGTACTTTAGATTGGGCACAATGGCTGATCACCCTGGAACCCTAATATGTAACTGTAGGGGAGCTAGGAGCCATGGTCTGTTCATTCTGGACCTTCTATCATTACCTAAGTGACTGTAGCAACTTTGGGGGGCTAGCCAGACTGTAATCTGTGCCATTAATTACGGGAGCCATATGGTCAACAGCGACCGAGAGCCATATCCAGTTAGCCTCCTTGGGAGGTGTTGAAAGACACGCTGACATTTACACTGTGTCCCCCCAACCCAGCATTAGTGTCCTGCTGCAACTCTTATGGCCTGCTAGCTACAATAAGAAACAAGATAGACTCCCGCCACAGTACCTCCTACTACCTACCTTCAACTGGCAACCACGTTTGGTTGAGCGTCGGGAGGAAAAATGGAAATGTAATTTAATATCACCAGGGGAGATACAATCCTTACTTTATCACACTGACAGGTGATTCAGCAATGCTGAGAGTGACAATGGAACAGTGGACACACACACAGACACACACAGACACACACACAAACACACACACACACACACACACAGTGGGGATGGCCTGAACAACTCCTAGGAAATGAGATGGGTATTGTTTCACATGCCAGAGGCTGTGTTTCATCCGAGCCACACATTGTGTACATGGAGACAGTACATATGGTGTGGATTAATCATGTTTCCCCCCGAGACTGAGACTAACAGTCTTCTCCACTGACAAACATTTAGCCTGGCCCCGCGGGCACAACAGTACCAAACACAGAATCATCTAGAAGAACATTAGTCCAGAGTCTACAGGTTGTATTAGCTGCATGTATAGGAATACACACACATTTGTAACAAAAAACGCACAGACGTACTCACCCACATACACAGGCATGCATGCATGCACGTACACACACACACACACGCACCAATAATGTGATGCATATGGGATGCATGTAACATATTACGGTCTCAGTCGACATATCAGATGGTGATTATAATACAGTGGAAATGTAAAACATGCCAGTTGTGATGTATGAGTCTATACAGGTGAGTTATGTGTGATGTATGAGTCTATACAGGTGATGTATGTGTGATGTATGAGTCTATACAGGTGATGTATGTGTGATGTATGAGTCTATACAGTTTTTGTCGCACCTAGACTACTGTTCAGTAGTGTGGTCAGGTGCCACAAAGAGGGACTTGGGAAAATTGTAGTTGGTTCAGAACAGGGCAGCACGGCTGGCCCTTAAACGTACACGGAGAGCTAACATTGATAACATGCATGTCAGTCTCTCCTGGCTCAGCGTGGAAGAGAGATTGACTTCATCACTGCTTGTTTTTGTGAGAGGTGTTGACGAGCTGAATGTACCGAGCTGTCTGTTTGGAATACTGGCACACAGCTCGGAATACACCCATGCATACCCCACAAGACATGCCACCAGAGGTCTCTTCACAATCCCCAAGTCAAGAACAGACTATGGGAGGCGTACAGTACTACATAGAGCCATGGCTACATGGAACTCTATTCCACATCAGGTAACTGATGCAAGCAGCAGAATCAGATTGAAAAAACAGGTAAAAATACACCTTGTGGAACAGCGGGGACTGTGAAGAGACACACACAGGCACAGACACACATACATATAGACACTCACTCTACACAAACGTACACATTGTAAATATGTGATAGTGGAGTAGTGGCCTGAGGGAACACACTAAATGCATTGGGTAAAGTGTTATGAAATATAATGTCATGGAATATTTTAAATTGTATATAACTGCCTTAATGTTGCAGGACCCCAGGCAGCAGCTAATGGGGATCCTTAATAAATACAAATACAAATGTATGTGTGATGTATAAGTCTATACAGTTGATGTATGTGTGATGTATGAGTCTATACAGGTGATGTATGTGTGATGTATGAGTCTATACAGGTGATGTATGAGTCTATACAGGTGATGTATGTGTGATGTATGAGTCTATACAGGTGATGTATGTGTGATGTATGAGTCTATACAGTTGATGTATGTGTGATGTATGAGTCTATACAGGTGATGTATGTGTGATGTATGAGTCTATACAGTTGATGTATGTGTGATGTATGAGTCTATACAGGTGATGTATGTGTGATGTATGAGTCTATACAGGTGATGTATGTGTGATGTATGAGTCTATACAGTTGATGTATGTGTGATGTATGAATCTATACAGGTGATATATGTGTGATGTATGAGTCTATACAGGTGATATATGTGTGATGTATGAGTCTATACAGGTGATGTATGTGTGATGTATGAGTCTATACAGTTGATGTATGTGTGATGTATGAGTCTATACAGGTGATGTATGTGTGATGTATGAGTCTATACAGTTGATGTATGTGTGATGTATGAGTCTATACAGGTGATGTATGTGTGATGTATGAGTCTATACATGTGATGTATGTGTGATGTATGAGTCTATACAGGTGATGTATGTGTGATGTATGAGTCTATACAGGTGATGTATGTGTGATGTATGAGTCTATACAGGTGATGTGTGTGTGATGTATGAGTCTATACAGGTGATGTATGTGTTTCCGTGTGTGATAGATCCTGCTGTTCATTTATAAGTGCCCTTTGCAATGCCAGCATGAATAGACTACAGCCTTGAAAGTATAGATGCAAAACTGCAGCAGGAAAACACCACTTTGTTTGGAAAACACATCACTTCCTGGAAGTAATTATTGATAGTGAATCAAATAACAAATGTCACCCATCATATGTCAACTCCGGAATGTTCCCCTGTCTACGCTGTGATACTGAGTGAAACCAGCTTCACTACTACACCTCTGTGATTACAGGAATAAACCTCAACTGCTCATCACTCCCCATCCATCTCTCCATCCCTCCATCCATCCATCTCTCCATCCCTCCATCCATCCCTCCATTCCATCCATCCCTCTATCCATCCATCCCTCCATCTCTCCATCCCTCCATCCATCCATCCCTCCATTCCATCCATCCCTCCATCCCTCTATCCATCCATCCCTCCATCCATCCCTCTATCCATCCATCCCTCCATCCATCCATCCATCCATCCATCCATCCATCCATCCATCCATCCATCCATCCATCCATCCATCCATCCATCCATCCATCCATCCCTCCATCCCTCTATCCATCCATCCCTCTATCCATCCATCCATCCCTCTATCCATCCATCCCTCTATCCATCCATCCATCCATCCATCCATCCATCCATCCATCCATCCATCCATCCCTCCATCCCTCTATCCATCCATTCCTCTATCCCTCTATCCATCCATTCCTCTATCCCTCTATCTTAGTCTAATGGAGGAAATATAGTGACTACAGGCCAGAGATGCGGGTGATCTGTGATTGACAACTGCTAGTCATCCCCTCGGATACTCTGTCCTCCCTCCATCCATCCCTCTATTCCTCCCTCCATTCCGGGGAGATACGGTGTGAATGACAGCTTTTCTCTCTTCCTTCAACAGCATTTTGCTTATTAATCACATTGAGAGTATGAACCGTGAAATGAGAGCTATCCCTCCAAACCACCAGCGGCCTTGCCTTGCCTTCACTAAGACTGTGTCCCAAATGGCACCCTATTCCCCCATGGGGACCTGGTCAAATGTAATGCACTATATAGGGAACAGGGTGCCATTTAGGACGTGCTCCCTAAATAAATGTTCCCCGCCGACCTGACCCAGGAAAATGACTTTTTATGGGACTGGTTCGGTGCCAATATTTTCAGAATATGTAAAATACCTCCCAAATAATGCTGTAAATCTGCAGGCCGGAAATAGACCTTGTGAAAAAGAATGAATCACAAATTATGCATAATTCCTTTGCTTACAAAGAATGTACATTTTGGGTTTGTGATAATATTGTTGATAGGTTCAATGATCACGAAATGTGGAAAAATAAATGTAGACTTTTATTCCTTAAATACATTAAAAGCCCCATGCATGTTATGAGTTTGGCATCACCCTAAAAGTCATATGACAATTAGCAAGTCTGTTACCTTTTTGATGAATTGAAATGAGCTCATTGGAGTGTGAACAATGTTAATTTTCTTCATGAGGGCGTTCTGTGTTTCACAGCCCCCAGGGAATGGTAGGAGCATGATTCATAAGTTAGGGCCAGCATGCAGCACAAACTTCCTTCAGCTTCCACAGTACTGCCACTAGAACTTCCACAGTACTGTCACTAGAACTTCCACAGTACTGCCACTAGAACTTCCACAGTACTGTCACTAGAACTTCCACAGTACTGCCACTAGAACTTCCACAGTACTGTCACTAGAACTTCCACAGTACTGTCACTAGAACTTCCACAGTACTGCCACTAGAACTTCCACAGTACTGTCACTAGAACTTCCACAGTACTGCCACTAGAACTTCCACAGTACTGCCACTAGAACTTCCACAGTACTGTCACTAGCTGTAAAACTCAAGGAGTAATACATATTTGAAACTCATTGTTTAGTTGTAACGTTAATGAAGGTTTACCTTCCATAATGTTAGCTACAAGAGAAACATTTTAAGAGTAACATTTTTACAAAGGTTTTAGTTTATAACCTCCAATCTTAACTAGGTTTTACACCTACGCTTTATTGATGCATTTCATTGCTAAAAACAAACAAAAACACACACAACCAGTCCCTGAATCCAGACACATATCACTAAGCATCTTAATACTTACATTGCCTTCAAAAAGTATTCACACCCCTTGACTTTTTCCACATTTAGTTGGTTACAAGGTGGGATTAATATGGATTTAATTGTCTGTTTTTTTGTCAACGATCTACACATAAATCTGTAATGTCAAAGTGGAAGAAAAATACTAACATTTGTAAAAAGAAATAAGAAAAATAAAACACTAGTATATCTTGATTGCATACAGTACCAGTCAAAAGTTTGCACACACCAACTCATTCAAGGGTTTTTCTTTATTTTTACTATTTTCTACATTGTAGAATAATAGTGAAGACATCAAAACTATGAAATAACACATATGGAATCATGTAGTAATCAAAAAAGTGTTAAACAAATCAAAATATATTTAATATTTGAGATTCTTCAAAGTAGCCACCCTTTACCTTGATGACAGCTTTGCACACTCTTGGCATTTAAAAATAATAATCTACCAATAGGTGCCCTTCTTTGCGAGGCACTGGAAAACCTCCCTGGTCTTTGTTGTTGAATCTGTAGTTGAAATTCACTGCTCGACTGAGGGACCTTACAGATAATTGTATGTGTGTGGTACAGAGATGAGGTAGTCGTTCAAAAATAATGTTAAACAATATTATTGCACACAGAGTCCATGCAACTTATTACGTGACTTGCTAAGAAAATGTGTACTCCTGAATTTATTTTGGCTTTTCATAACAAAGGGGTTGAATACTTATTGACTCAAAACATTTCAGCTTTTCATTTTTAATTAATTTGTAAAAATGACTAAAAACATAATTCCACTTTGACATTATGGGGTATTGTGTGTAGGCCAGTGACACAAAATCTCAATGTAATCCATTCTAAATTCAGGCTGTAACACAACAAAATGTGGAGGGGTGTGAATACTTTCTGAAGGCACTGTAAATCTGGACTACAAGGCCCAGCACATTGCTATCACCTCTCTGGAATAGTCAGCTAATTAGCCATTTTATTTAAAGTTATAAACTTGTAAGGTGACGATGCCAAAGGTTATTATTATGCCTAAATAATTTATTGTTGTTGTAATCAGCAGAAATCTGAAGGTAGTAAGTAGCCTCCCTATTCTACAGTCATATTGAGCACTAGAGTGTAAATAATCATTATAAACTGTGGCCATTCACGATAGGCCGATGACACGTCTCATTATCATTTTATAATCCATCAAAGAAAATTGCAACACTGTAAAAATCTTTCATCATTAAAGTTCAAAGAAACCATGACAACCCCGACTCTTACAACTTCACACTATCAGATGGTCCTCCTCCATTGTCAGAGACTTTAAAGATGATAAAAATAACTTGAAAGAGAAGTTAGAAGTTATTCAATTCTGATTATTCTCTTCTCTTTCATATTAACGACAGATGGGGTCCTTGCTAATCATTATTTTCCTTGCATTGTGTGGGTGTAACTGGCTGACAAAGTGCTCTACTTGATCATGTCAGACAGGAGCTAGGTTTCCATTAACTTGTCCAGGGATTTATTGTCAACATTTAGAAAGTTTGCAAAGAAAATAGATGCGCCTGCTAGGGTGCACTTCCATTTTAAGTATCTTGTGTCGATAAAAACAACTGGATACAATGACCTAAAAAATAAACGTTTTCACAAAAACCTACAATGTCGAATAAAAATGTAGTGGTTGAAGTGTTTCCATTACCCATTTAGGCAAATTGCGCATGAATAAATTGGCGACACCTGTATCCCCTCCCACCTATCTGTTTCATGTCTCAGATAGCCCGCGAAAGCCAGCATGTATACAATGCAATAATTGACTAATATTTGCCATATTCTAATAATTCTTATATGCCAACATATCACCACGGTCCGTGCCATGGTGAAACATGCACTCCTGAAACTTGCACTCCAACCAGAAAGGCAAAGCAATTCAGGCATTCTTGAAAGTCAGGACAAACCTTGTCCTGCAAAGAAACTTAACTAATTTATTTAGCTAGCAGTTGGCATTTATAATTAAATGTGGAGTGGAGCTTTATACAGTGGGGGAAAAAAAGTATTTAGTCAGCAACCAATTGTGCAAGTTCTCCCACTTAAAAAGATGAGAGAGGCCTGTAATTTTCATCAGAGGTACACGTCAACTATGACAGACAAATTGAGGAAAAAAAAATCCAGAAAATCACATTGTAGGATTTTTTATGAATCTATTTGCAAATTATGGTGGAAAATAAGTATTTGGTCAATAACAAAAGTTTCTCAATACTTTGTTATATACCCTTTGTTGGCAATGACACAGGTCAAACGTTTTCTGTAAGTCTTCACAAGGTTTTCACACACTGTTGCTGGTATTTTGGCCCATTCCTCCATGCAGATCTCCTCTAGAGCAGTGATGTTTTGGGGCTGTCGCTGGGCAACACGGACTTTCAACTCCCTCCAAAGATTTTCTATGGGGTTGAGATCTGGAGACTGGCTAGGCCACTCCAGGACCTTGAAATGCTTCTTACGAAGCCACTCCTTCGTTGCCCGGGCGGTGTGTTTGGGATCATTGTCATGCTGAAAGACCCAGCCACGTTTCATCTTCATTGCCCTTGCTGATGGAAGGAGGTTTTCACTCAAAATCTCACGATACATGGCCCCATTCATTCTTTCCTTTACACGGATCAGTCGTCCTGGTCCCTTTGCAGAAAAAACAGCCCCAAAGCATGATGTTTCCACCCCCATGCTTCACAGTAGGTATGGTGTTCTTTGGATGCAACTCAGCATTCTTTGTCCTCCAAACACGACGAGTTGAGTTTTTACCAAAAAGTTATATTTTGGTTTCATCTGACCATATGACATTCTCCCAATCCTCTTCTGGATCATCCAAATGCACTCTAGCAAACTTCAGACGGGCCTGGACATGTACTGGCTTAAGCAGGGGGACACGTCTGGCACTGCAGGATTTGAGTCCCTGGCGGCGTAGTGTGTTACTGATGGTAGGCTTTGTTACTTTGGTCCCAGCTCTCTGCAGGTCATTCACTAGGTCCCCCCGTGTGGTTCTGGGATACTTTTTTTCCTCACTGTAGTTACGCGGTGACATCACGTGCCAGCAGCCCCATTTACAGTTGAAGTCGGAAGTTTACGTACCCTTAGGTTGGAGTCATTAAAACTCGTTTCTTCAACCACTCCACACATTTCTTGTTAACAAACTATAGTTTTGGCAAGTCGGTTAGGACATCTACTTTGACACAAGTAATTTTTCCAACAATTGTTTACAGACAGATTACTTCACTTATAATTCACTGTATCACAATTCCAGTGGGTCAGAAGTTTACATACACTAAGTTGACTGTGACTTTAAACAGCTTGGAAAAAGCTTTAGAAGATTCTGATAGGCTAATTGACATCATTTGAGTCAATTGGAGGTGTACCTGTTGATATATTTCAAGGCCTACCTTCAAACTCAGTGCCTCTTTGCTTGACATCATGGGAAAACCAAAAGAAATCAGCCAAGACCTCAGAAAAAATATTGTAGACCTCCACAAGTCTGGTTCATCTTTGGGAGCTATTTCCAAATGCCTGAAGGTACCACGTTCATCTGTACAAACAATAGTACGCAAGTATAAACACCATGGGACCACGCAGCCATCATACCGCTCAGGAAGGAGAAGCGTTCTGTCTCCTAGAGATGAATGTACTTTGGTGCGAAAAGTGCAAATCAATTCCAGAACAACAGCAAAGGACCTTGTGAAGATACTGGAGGAAACAGGTACAAAAGTATCTATATCCACAGTAAAACGAGTCCTATATTGACATAACCTGAAAAGGCCGCTCAGCAAGGAGGAGGCCACTGCTCCAAAACCGCCATAAAAAAGCCAGACTACGGTTTGCAACTGTACATGGGGACAAAGATCGTACTTTTTGGAGAAATGTTTTCTGGTCTGATGAAACAAAAATAGAACTGTTTGGCCATAATGACCATTGTTATGTTTGGAGTAAAAAGGGGGTCGCTTGCAAGCCGAAGAAAACCATCGCAACCGTGAAGCACGTGGGTGGCAGCATCATTCTGTGGGGGTGCTTTGCTGCAGGAGGGACTGGTGTACTTCACAAAATAGATTGTATCATGAGGAAGGAAAATTATGTGGATATATTGAAGCAACATCTCAAGACATCAGTCAGGAAGATAAAGCTTGGTCGCAAATGGGTCTTCCAAATGGACAATGACCCCAAGCATACTTCCAAAGTTGTGGCAAAATGGCTTAAGGACAACAAAGTCAAGTTATTGGAGTGGCCATCACAAAGCTCTGACCTCAATCCTATAGAAAATGTGCGGGCAGAACTGAAAAAGTGTGTGTGAGCAAGGAGGCCTACAAACCTGACTCAGTTACACCAGCTCTGTCAGGAGGAATGGGCCAAAATTCACCCAACTTATTGTGGGAAGCTTGTGGAATGCTACCCAAAACGTTTGACCCAAGTTAAACAATTTAAAGACAATGCTACCAAATACTAATTGAGTGTATGTAAACTTCTGACCCACTGGGAATGTGATGAAAGAAATAAAAGCTGAAATAAATAATTATCTCTACTATTATTCTGACATTTCACATTCTTAAAATAAAGTGGTGATCCTAACTGACCTAAGAGGGAATTTTTATTAAGATTAAATGTCAGGAATTGTGAAAAAACTGAGTTTAAATGTATTTGGCTAAGGTGTATGTAAACTTCCGACTTCAACTGTACCTTCAAAACAATTTGGCAATCATAATGTATTTGAAAAAAAAATAGTTTCCATCATAATTTGTCGCAATAAAGATAGTTTGACAAAAGAAAAGTCCACCCCTGTCGAAGGGATAAAATGTTGTCGATCTTTAGAACATGTCTCCTATATCTACTGTTTCCATTACACGTCGCTATGATTTTTTTTGCAGCATTGCTTTTGTCGAATGAACCCGAGTCAATAGAAACCTGCCTACAAAACATATGGCCACAAGTTGTGGAGTAGCTAATAATACCTAGCGCAATAGATAGAGGTTTCAGTCCAAGAAAATTGTTGGTGATGGCTGAGTTTGTGGGAGCACACTTCTTGCAACACTGGGGTTGTGGTTTTGATTCCTGCATGGGATATGAATACCGAATAATGTGTAACTGCCGTGGATAAATGACCATAAAGTATATTTAAATAATCATAGTTTTTCATTCTTGACAATCAAAACACTATGCTATGGTTTCAGACAGACAAGCAGAAAGACAGAGCCAGACAGGCAGAAGGACAGACAGACAGACAGACAGACAGACCGAGAGAGAGACAGGGAGACAGACAGACAGAGAGAGAGCAAGCGAGAGAGAGAGAGACACGAAAACAACACTAGACACTATGGAACACAAAGCTTTTACTATCTCATCCTAGAATATGTAAGGTCCAAGGTCTGAGGTCATCTGCCTTTGGCCTAAACAGCAGGAACTCAGACTTCACCAAAGAAATCAGAAATACAGACATTGTCATCCTACAATAAACATGGTATAGAGGAGACGGACTCACTGGTTGCCCTCTAGGTTACAGAGAGCTGGTAGTCCCATCCACCAAACTGCCAGGTGTGAAACAGGGCAGAGACTCAGGGGGGTATGCTAATTTGATATAGAGCAGACCGAACCCACTCTATTAAATTAGTCAAAACAGGAACATTTTACATCTGCCTAGAAATGAATAATTAAATAATCTCAGCAGAGAAAGATGTCCTAATGTGTGCTACCTATATCCCCACTAGAATCCACTTTAACGAACACAGCTTCTCCATCTATCCTGGAGGGGGAGATCAACCATTTCCAGGCCCAGGGACATGTACTAGTCTGTGGTGACCTAAATGCCAGAACTGGACAAGAACCTGACACTCTCAGCACACAGGGGGACAAACACCTACCTGGAGGTGACAGTATTCCCTCCCAAATATGCCCCCCCCTAGACACAACTATCACAAAACAACCAACAAAAACAGGTCACAACTCCTGCAGCTCTGTCGCACGCTGGGTCTGTACATAGTCAGTGGTAGGCTTCGAGGGGACTCTTACGGTAGTACACCTACAGCTCATCCCTTTATCACTGACCTCAACCCAGAGTCTCTCAGAGCGTTCACAGTCAGCCCACTGACACCCCTATCAGACCACAGCAAAATCACAGTCTACTTGAACAGAGCAATAGTCAATCATGAGGCATCAAAGCCAAAGGAACTGAATAATATTAAGAAATGCTATAGATGGAAGGAAAGTAGTGTAGAAACCTACCAAAAAACTATTAGGAAACAACAAATTCAATCCCTTTTAGACAACTTCCTGGACAAAATGATTCATTGTAATATTGAAGGTGTAAACTTGGCAGTAGAAAACCTAAACAGTATTTTTGACCTCTCAGCTTCCTAATCAAATCAAAAAAATTCAAGCAGACAACCTAAGAAAATGAACAACAATGACAAATGGTTTGATGAAGAATGCGAAAACCTAAGAAAGAAATTGAGAAACCTGTACAACAGAAAACCTGAGCCTACGCCTTCACTAAAACAATACAGAAGTACATTGTTTATCCATTTCACTTCCTTTGGCAATGTAAACATATGTTTCCCAGAGAGAGAGAGAGAGAGAGAGAGAGAGAGAGAGAGAGAGAGAGAGAGAGAGAGAGAGGGGGAGAGAGAGAGAGAGAGAGAGAGAGAGAGAGAGAGAGAGAGAGAGAGATGCTCTCAGTCTGATATCACTGCTGATCTCAGCCAGACAGTCAGGGGACTGATAAGCATCACAGCAGGGGCCACACTACAGCCCATCTCCTCCACATATTAAACTAATTCTATATCCCATCTCCTCCACATATTAAACTAATTATATATCCCATCTATATCCCATCTCCTCCACATATTAAACTAATTCTATATCCCCTCTATATCCCATCTCCTCCACAGACTGTAAACTCTCCTTCCAGACTCACATAAAGAATCTCCAATCCAAAGTTAAATCTAGAATCGGCTTCCTATTTCGCAACAAAGCCTCCTTCACTCATGCTGCCAAACATGCCCTCGTAAAACTGACTATCCTACCGATCCTTGACTTCGGCGATGTCATTTACAAAATAGCCTCCAACACTCTACTTGGAAATTGGATGTAGACTATCACAGTGCCATCCGTTTTGTCTCCAAAGCCCCATACGCTACCCACCACTGTGACCTGTACGCTCTTGTTGGCTGGTCCTCACTACATGTTCGTCGTCAAACCCACTGGCTCCAGGCCATCTATAAATCACTGCTAGGCAAATCCCCGCCTTATCTTAGCTCATTGGTCACCATAGCAGCACCCACCCGTAGTCTGCGCTCCAGCAGGTATATCTCACTGGTCATTCCCAAAGCCAACACCTCCTTTGGCCGCCATTCCTTCCAGTTCTCTGCTGCCAATGACTGGAACGAATTGCAAAAATCTCTGAAGCTGGAGACTCTTATCTCCCTCACTAACTTTAAGCATCAGTTGTCAGAGCACCTTACCGATCACTGCACCTGTACACAGCCCACCTGAAATTAGCCCACCCAACTACCTCATCCCTATATTGTTATTTATTTTGCTCTTTTGCACCCCAGTATCTCTATTTGCACATAATCTCTTGCACATCTAGCATTCCAGTGTTAATACTATTGTAATTATTTTGCACTATAGCCTATTTATTGCCTTACCTCCATAACTTGCTACATTTGCACACACTGTATATATATTTTCTGTTGTATTCTTGACTTTATGTTTTTTACCCCATATGTAACTCTGTGTTGTTTTTATCGCACTGCTTTGCTTTATCTTGGCCAGGTCGCAGTTGTAAATGAGAACTTGTTCTCAACTGGCTTACCTGGTTAAATAAAGGTTAAATAAAATAAAAATATTAAACTAATTATATATCCCATCTATATTCTATCTCCTCCACATATTGAACTAATGCTATATCTCATCTATATCCCATCTCCTCCACATATTAAACCAAATCTATATCCCATCTCCTCCACATATTAAACTAATTCTATATCCCATCTATATTCCATCTCCTCCACATATTAAACTAATTCTATATCCCATCTATATTCCATCTCCTCCACATATTAAACTAATTCTATATCCCATCTATATCCCATCTCCTCCACATATTAAACTAATTCTATATCCCATCTATATCCCATCTCCTCCACATATTAAACTAATTCTATATTCCATCTCCTCCACATATTAAACTAATTCTATATCCCATATATATTCCATCTCCTCCACATATTAAACTAATACTATATTCCATCTCCTCCACCTGCCCCTCCTCCTTGCTCGGTCAGGCTTCGGCGTTCAGTCGTCACCGGAGTACTAGCTACTACCGCTATGGAACAAGTGGTGAATACGATGGGAGAGAAGAGGTATCCCTATACCTCCTCCAATTACACCACCACCTACACCGCTGTCCACCTCTTCACCATCTGGGTCCAGTGGGATTCGGCTCGCTCCCGAGGGCATATGACGGTACAGCTGCCGGGTGTCAGGGTTTTCTGCTCCAGGTCGAGCTCTACCTGGCAACCATCCACCCGGTTCCCTCGGGATACGAGAGCGTGTCCGCCCTCATCTCCTGTCTGTCCGGTAAAGCGCTCGAGTGGGCCAACGCCGAGTGGGGGGGAATAGACGCCGCAACTGTAAGTTATGCAGAGTTTACCTGCCGCTTTAGGGCGGTATTCGATCATCCACCGGAAGGGAGAGCGGCGGGTGAGCGTCTATTCCACCTCAGACAGGGGAAGAGGAGCGCACAGGTGTTTGCCCTGGACTTTAGGACTCTGGCTGCCAACGCAGGATGGAATGAGAGGGCCCTGATCGACCACTACCGTTGCAGCTTAAGGGAGGACGTTCGTCAGGAACTGGCCTGCAGGGACACCAACCTGGACCAACTGGTGGATATGTCAATCCGACTGGATAACCTGTTAGCCACCCGCGGACGTCCGGATCAGGGGCCGTCCATTCCATCCCCCAGCACCTCCGACCCTACCCCTATGGAGCTCGGAGGTTCTGCTCTGAGGGAGACCGGTAGAGGGGCCGTCCCCTGCACCAACTGTGGCCGCAGAGGACACACTGCTGGTCGGTGCTGGGGAGGGTCTTTAAGGAGTCGAGGCAGTAGGCAGAGCACTGGTGGACCGTTTCAGGTGAGTAGGCACCCAACTCACCCAAAGCTCCCTGTTGCGCATATGTGTATAGATGTTGTATTTCCAGAGTTTTCTTCTCATTCCCAGCATAAGGCGCTAGTAGATTCAGGCGCAGCTGGGAACTTTATTGATCGTCAGTTTACCCGTAGGTTAGTGATTCCTATTGTGCCAGTTGATGTGCCCTTCCCTATACATGCCCTTGATAGTCGCCCTTTAAGGTCAGGCCTGATTAGGGAGGTCACAGCTCCACTCTGGATGAAGACGCAGGAGGGTCATGAGGAAACAATTAGTCTCTATCTGATTGATTCTCCTGCGTTTCCAGTGGTGTTGGGGCTTCCCTGGTTAACCTCTCATGACCCCACTATTTCATGGCAACAGAGGGCTCTCAAGGGATGGTCAAGTCAGTGCTCGGGGAGGTGTGTAGGTGTTTCCGTAGGGGCAACTACGGTGGAAAGTCCAAACCAGGTTTCCACCATGCACATTCCGCCTGAATATGCCGATTTGGCTCTCGCCTTCTGTAAAAAGAAGACGACTCAATTACCACCCCATCGACAGGGGAATTGTGCGATAAACCTCCAGGTAGGCGCTGCGCTTCCCCGGAGTCACGTGTATCCTCTGTCACAGGAAGAGACGGCAGCTATGGAAATATATGTCACCGAATCTCTGAGGCAAGGATACATTCGGCCTTCCACTTCCCCTGTGTCATCGAGTTAATTTTTTGTGAAGAAGAAGGATGGTGGCTTATGCCCGGGCATTGACTACCGTGGTCTTAATCAGATCACTGTAAAATACAGCTATCCACTACCTCTTATTGCTAGTATGACGGAGTCAGTGCACGGTGCGCGCTTCTTCACGAAACTGGATCTCAGGAGCGCGTACAACCTGGTGCGTATCCGGGAGGGAGATGAGTGGAAGACAGCATTCAGTAACCACCTCTGGGCACTATGAGTACCTCGTCATGCCATACGGTTTGATGAATGCTCCATCAGTCTTCCAATCTTTTGTTGATGAGATTTTCAGGGACCTGCACGGACAGGGTGTAGTGGTGTATATTGATGACATTCTCATATACTCCGCTACGCGGGCCGAGCATGTGTCCCTGGTGCGTCAGGTGCTTGGTCGACTGTCGGAGCATGACCTGTATGTGAAGGCGGAGAAATGTCTGTTCTTCCAAGAGACCATCTCCTTCCTAGGACACCGCCTGTCCGCGTCAGGTGTGGAGATGGAGATTGACCGCATTTCGGCCGTGCGTAATTGGCCCACTCCAACCACGGTGAAGGAGGTGCAGCGATTCTTGGGTTTTTCCAACTACTACCGGAGGTTTATCCGGGGCTTTGGTCAGGTAGCGGCTCCCATTACCTCCTTGCTGAAGGGAGGACCGGTGTGTCTACAGTGGTCAGCTGAGGCGGACAGGGCTTTTGGTCATCTGAAGGACCTGTTTACTTCGGCTCCGGTGCTGGCTCATCCGGATCCTTCCTTGGCATTCCAGGTTGAGGTGGACGCGTCCAAGGCTGGGATTGGAGCTGTACTGTCTCAGCGCTCAGGTACGCCACCAAAACTCCGCCCCTGTGCTTTCTTTTCTAAGAAGCTCAGTCCGGCGGAGCGCAACTATGATGTGGGGGACCGGGAGCTGTTAGCTGTGGTTAAAGCTCTGAAAGTGTGGAGGCATTGGCTTGAGGGAGCTAAACACCCTTTTCTCATTTTGACTGACCATCGCAATCTGGAGTACATCCGGGCGGCGAGGAGGTTGAACCCTCGCCAGGCAAGGTGGGCCATGTTCTTCACTCATTTTGTGTTTACTCTTACTTACAGACCAGGTTCCCAGAACACTAAGGCAGACGCCCTGTCCCGACTGTATGACACAGAGAAGAGGTCCATTGAGCCCACTCCCATACTTCCGGCGTCGTGTCTGGTGGCACCGGTGGTGTGGGAGGTTGACGCAGACATCGAGCGGGCGTTACGTACCGAGCCCACTCCCCCCCAGTGTCCAGAGTAGTAGAATGTACGTGCCGCTCGAGGTTCGCGATCGATTGATCTATTGGGCTCACACGTCACCCTCCTCTGGTTATCCTGGCATCGGTCGGACAGTGCACTGTCTTAGTGGGAAGTACTGGTGGCCCACTTTAGGACGTGAGGGTTTATGTTTCCTCCTGCTCGGTGTGCGCCCAGTGTAAGGCACCTAGACACCTGCCCAGAGGGAAATTACAACCCCTACCCGTTCCACAACGGCCGTGGTCCCACCTATCGGTGGATTTTGTTACGGACCTTCCCCCCTCATAAGGGAACACCACGATCCTGGTCGTTGTGGATCGGTTTTCTAAGTCCTGCCGTCTCATTCCTAAGCCAGGTCTCCCTACAGCCCTACAAACTGCTGAGGCCTTGTTTACACACGTCTTCCGGCACTACGGGGTACCTGAGGATATTGTGTCGGATCGGGGTCCCCAGTTCACCTCAAGGGTCTGGAGGGCGTTCATGGAACGTCTGGGGTCTCGATCAGCGTTACCTCAGGTTTTCACCCCGAGAGTAATGGGCAGGTGGAGAGAGTTAACCAGGATGTGGGTAGGTTTCTGAGGTCCTATTGCCAGGACCGGTAGGGGAAGTGGTCAGGTTTTATCCGCTGGGCAGAGATAGCCCAAAACTCACTCTGCCACTCCTCTACTAACCTTACTCCTTTCCAGTGTGTGTTAGGTTATCAGCCGGTCCTGGCACCTTGGCATCAGAGCCAGATCGAGGCTCCTGCGGTGGATGAGTGGTTTCGGCGCTCAGAAGAGATCTGGAACGCTGCTCATGTACACTTGCAGCGGGCCATCAGGCGACAAAGGCGAGCGCCGATCGCCACCGCGAGTGAGGCCCCCGGTGTATGCACCGGGGACCGGGTCTGGCTCTTGACCCCGAAACCTGCCCCCTCGCCTGCCCTGCCGGAAGCTGGGTCAGCGGTTTGTGGGGGCCATTTAAAGTCCTGAGGAGATTGAACAAGGTTTGTTATTGGTTACAGCTTCCTCTTAATTACCGTATTATTCCCTCGTTCCATGTGTCTCTCCTCAGGCCGTTAGTAGCTGGTCCACTCCAGGAGTCTCAGGTACGGGAGGTTCCTCCGCCCCCACTGGACATCGAGGGGGCACCGGCGTACTCGGTCCGTTCCATCTTGGATTTGAGGCGTCGGGTGGGGGGCCTGCAGTATCTCATGGAGTGGGAGGGGTACGGTCCAGAGGAACGCTGCTGGGTCCCTAGGAGGGACATCCTCGATCCCTCCATGTTGAGGGATTTCCACCGTAGTCATCCGACTCGCCCTGCTCCGCGTCCTCCTGGCCATCCCCGAGGCCGGGGTTGGCGCACAGCTGGAGCCGCGCGTCAAGGGGGGGGTACTGTCACGAATTCAGGCTGCCCCTCCTCCTTGCTCGGGCAGGCTTCGCTGTTCGTCGTCACCGGAGTACTAGCTACTACCGATCCATGTGTCTATGTTCGACTTGTTTTGTCTTTATTGGTCACACCTGTTTCCCATCATGTAGTTATGTCTTCCCTATTTAACCCTCTGTCTCACACTGCGTGTTGTGCGTGTTTGTTCATGTTTTGGTTGTTGTTAGTGTGCGGGTTTGTTCCTCCCTGCATGGAGGTTTTGTTCATTCATTTACCCACGAGTAAAGTACGTTTTTTCTATTAGCTCTGTGTCCTGCGCCTGACTACGTCTCCCGCATTACACTGACGCCTTGACATCCACATATTAAACTAATTCTATATCCCATCTATATCCCATCTCCTCCACATATTAAACTAATTCTATATCCCATCTATATCCCATCTCCTCCACATATTAAACTAATTCTATATTCCATCTCCTCCACATATTAAACAAATTCTATATCCCATATATATTCCATCTCCTCCACATATTAAACTAATTCTATATTCCATCTCCTCCACATATTAAACTAATTCTATATCCCATATATATTCCATCTCCTCCACATATTAAACTAATTCTATATCCCATCTCCTCCACATATTAAACTAATTCTATATTCCATCTCCTCCACATATTAAACTAATTCTATATCCCATATATATTCCATCTCCTCCACATATTAAACTAATTCTATATTCCATCTCCTCCACATATTAAACTAATTCTATATCCCATATATATTCCATCTCCTCCACATATTAAACTAATTCTATATTCCATCTCCTCCACATATTAAACTAAATCTATATCCCATCTATATTCCATCTCCTCCACATATTAAACTAAATCTATATCCCATCTATATTCCATCTCCTTCACATATTAAACTAATACTATATCCCATCTATATCCCATCTCCTCCACATATTAAAATAATACTATATCCCATCTATATCCCATCTCCTCCACATATTAAACTAATTCTATATCCCATCTATATCCCATCTCCTCCACATATTAAACTAATTCTATATCCCATCTCCTCCACATATTAAACTAATTCTATATTCCATCTCCTCCACATATTAAACTAATTCTATATCCCATCTATATTCCATCTCCTCCACATATTAAACTAATTCTATATCCCATCTATATCCCATCTCCTCCACATATTAAACTAATTCTATATCCCATCTATATCCCATCTCCTCCACATATTAAACTAATTCTATATTCCATCTCCTCCACATATTAAACTAATTCTATATCCCATATATATTCCATCTCCTCCACATATTAAACTAATACTATATTCCATCTCCTCCACCTGCCCCTCCTCCTTGCTCGGTCAGGCTTCGGCGTTCGTCGTCACCGGAGTACTAGCTACTACCGCTATGGAACAAGTGGTGAATACGATGGGAGAGAAGAGGTATCCCTATACCTCCTCCAATTACACCACCACCTACACCGCTGTCCACCTCTTCACCATCTGGGTCCAGTGGGATTCGGCTCTCGCTCCCGAGGGCATATGACGGTACAGCTGCCGGGTGTCAGGGTTTTCTGCTCCAGGTCGAGCTCTACCTGGCAACCATCCACCCGGTTCCCTCGGGATACGAGAGCGTGTCCGCCCTCATCTCCTGTCTGTCCGGTAAAGCGCTCGAGTGGGCCAACGCCGAGTGGGGGGGAATAGACGCCGCAACTGTAAGTTATGCAGAGTTTACCTGCCGCTTTAGGGCGGTATTCGATCATCCACCGGAAGGGAGAGCGGCGGGTGAGCGTCTATTCCACCTCAGACAGGGGAAGAGGAGCGCACAGGTGTTTGCCCTGGACTTTAGGACTCTGGCTGCCAACGCAGGATGGAATGAGAGGGCCCTGATCGACCACTACCGTTGCAGCTTAAGGGAGGACGTTCGTCAGGAACTGGCCTGCAGGGACACCAACCTGGACCAACTGGTGGATATGTCAATCCGACTGGATAACCTGTTAGCCACCCGCGGACGTCCGGATCAGGGGCCGTCCATTCCATCCCCCAGCACCTCCGACCCTACCCCTATGGAGCTCGGAGGTTCTGCTCTGAGGCAGACCGGTAGAGGGGCCGTCCCCTGCACCAACTGTGGCCGCAGAGGACACACTGCTGGTCGGTGCTGGGGAGGGTCTTTAAGGAATCGAGGCAGTAGGCAGAGCACTGGTGGACCGTTTCAGGTGAGTAGGCACCCAACTCACCCAAAGCTCCCTGTTGCGCATATTTGTATAGATGTTGTATTTCCAGAGTTTTCTTCTCATTCCCAGCATAAGGCGCTAGTAGATTCAGGCGCAGCTGGGAACTTTATTGATCGTCAGTTTACCCGTAGGTTAGTGATTCCTATTGTACCAGTTGATGTGCCCTTCCCTATACATGCCCTTGATAGTCGCCCTTCAGGGTCAGGCCTGATTAGGGAGGTCACAGCTCCACTCTGGATGAAGACGCAGGAGGGTCATGAGGAAACAATTAGTCTCTATCTGATTGATTCTCCTGCGTTTCCAGTGGTGTTGGGGCTTCCCTGGTTAACCTCTCATGACCCCACTATTTCATGGCAACAGAGGGCTCTCAAGGGATGGTCAAGTCAGTGCTCGGGGAGGTGTGTAGGTGTTTCCGTAGGGGCAACTACGGTGGAAAGTCCAAACCAGGTTTCCACCATGCACATTCCGCCTGAATATGCCGATTTGGCTCTCGCCTTCTGTAAAAAGAAGACGACTCAATTACCACCCCATCGACAGGGGAATTGTGCGATAAACCTCCAGGTAGGCGCTGCGCTTCCCCGGAGTCACGTGTATCCTCTGTCACAGGAAGAGACGGCAGCTATGGAAACATATGTCACCGAATCTCTAAGGCAAGGATACATTCGGCCTTCCACTTCCCCTGTGTCATCGAGTTAATTTTTTGTGAAGAAGAAGGATGGTGGCTTATGCCCGGGCATTGACCACCGTGGTCTTAATCAGATCACTGTAAAATACAGCTATCCACTACCTCTTATTGCTAGTATGACGGAGTCAGTGCACGGTGCGCGCTTCTTCACGAAACTGGATCTCAGGAGCGCGTACAACCTGGTGCGTATCCGGGAGGGAGATGAGTGGAAGACTGCATTCAGTAACCACCTCTGGGCACTATGAGTACCTCATCATGCCATACGGTTTGATGAATGCTCCATCAGTCTTCCAATCTTTTGTTGATGAGATTTTCAGGGACCTGCACGGACAGGGTGTAGTGGTGTATATTGATGACATTCTCATATACTCCGCTACGCGGGCCGAGCATGTGTCCCTGGTGCGTCAGGTGCTTGGTCGACTGTTGGAGCATGACCTGTATGTGAAGGCGGAGAAATGTATGTTCTTCCAAGAGACCATCTCCTTCCTAGGACACCGCCTGTCCGCGTCAGGTGTGGAGATGGAGATTGACCGCATTTCAGCCGTGTGTAATTGGCCCACTCCAACCACGGTGAAGGAGGTGCAGCGATTCTTGGGTTTTGCAAACTACTACCGGAGGTTTATCCGGGGCTTTGGTCAGGTAGCGGCTCCCATTACCTCCTTGCTGAAGGGGGGACCGGTGCGACTGCAGTGGTCAGCTGAGGCGGACAGGGCTTTTGGTCATCTGAAGGACCTGTTTACTTCGGCTCCGGTGCTGGCTCATCCGGATCCTTCCTTGGCATTCCAGGTTGAGGTGGACGCGTCCAAGGCTGGGATTGGAGCTGTACTGTCTCAGCGCTCAGGTACGCCACCAAAACTCCGCCCCTGTGCTTTCTTTTCTAAGAAGCTCAGTCCGGCGGAGCGCAACTATGATGTGGGGAACCGGGAGCTGTTAGCTGTGGTTAAAGCTCTGAAAGTGTGGAGGCATTGGCTTGAGGGGGCTAAACACCCTTTTCTCATTTTGACTGACCATCGCAATCTGGAGTACATCCGGGCGGCGAGGAGGTTGAACCCTCGCCAGGCAAGGTGGGCCATGTTCTTCACTCATTTTGTGTTTACTCTTACTTACAGACCAGGTTCCCAGAACACTAAGGCAGACGCCCTGTCCCGACTGTATGACACAGAGAAGAGGTCCATTGAGCCCACTCCCATACTTCCGGCGTCGTGTCTGGTGGCACCGGTGGTGTGGGAGGTTGACGCAGACATCGAGCGGGCGTTACGTACCGAGCCCACTCCCCCCCAGTGTCCAGAGGGTCGAATGTACGTGCCGCTCGAGGTTCGCGATCGATTGATCTATTGGGCTCACACGTCACCCTCCTCTGGTTATCCTGGCATCGGTCGGACAGTGCACTGTCTTAGTGGGAAGTACTGATGGCCCACTTTAGGACGTGAGGGTTTATGTTTCCTCCTACTCGGTGTGCGCCCAGTGTAAGGCACCTAGACACCTGCCCAGAGGGAAATTACAACCCCTACCCGTTCCACAACGGCCGTGGTCCAATCTATCAGTGGATTTTGTTACGGACCTTCCACCCTCATAAGGGAACACCACGATCCTGGTCGTTGTGGATCGGTTTTCTAAGTCCTGCCGTCTCATTCCTATGCCAGGTCTCCCTACAGCCCTACAAACTGCTGAGGCCCTGTTTACACACGTCTTCCGGCACTACGGGGTACCTGAGGATATTGTGTCGGATCGGGGTCCCCAGTTCACCTCAAGGGTCTGGAGGGCGTTCATGGAACGTCTGGGGTCTCGATCAGCGTTTCCTCAGGTTTTCACCCCGAGAGTAATGGGCAGGTGGAGAGAGTTAACCAGGATGTGGGTAGGTTTCTGAGGTCCTATTGCCAGGACCGGTAGGGGAAGTGGTCGGGTTTTATCCGCTGGGCAGAGATAGCCCAAAACTCACTCCGCCACTCCTCTACTAACCTTACTCCTTTCCAGTGTGTGTTAGGTTATCAGCCGGTCCTGGCACCTTGGCATCAGAGCCAGATCGAGGCTCCTGCGGTGGATGAGTGGTTTCGGCGCTCGGAAGAGATCTGGAACGCTGCTCATGTACACTTGCAGCGGGCCATCAGGCGACAAAAGGCGAGCGCCGATCGCCACCGCAGTGAGGCCCCGGTGTATGCACCGGGGGACCGGGTCTGGCTCTTGACCCGAAACCTGCCCCCTCGCCTGCCCTGCCGGAAGCTGGGTCAGCGGTTTGTGGGGCCATTTAAAGTCCTGAGGAGATTGAACAAGGTTTGTTATTGGTTACAGCTTCCTCTTAATTACCGTATTATTCCCTCGTTCCATGTGTCTCTCCTCAGGCCGTTAGTAGCTGGTCCACTCCAGGAGTCTCAGGTACGGGAGGTTCCTCCGCCCCCACTGGACATCGAGGGGGCACCGGCGTACTCGGTCCGTTCCATCTTGGATTTGAGGCGTCGGGTAGGGGGCCTGCAGTACCTCATGGAGTGGGAGGGGTACGGTCCAGAGGAACGCTGCTGGGTCCCTAGGAGGGACATCCTCGATCCCTCCATGTTGAGGGATTTCCACCGTAGTCATCCGACTCGCCCTGCTCCGCGTCCTCCTGGCCGTCCCCGAGGCCGGGGTTGGCGCACAGCTGGAGCCGCGCGTCAAGGGGGGGGAGGGTACTGTCACGAATTCAGCCGAGGCTGCCCCTCCTCCTTGCTCGGGCAGGCTTCGCTGTTCGTCGTCACCGGAGTACTAGCTACTACCGATCCATGTGTCTATGTTCGACTTGTTTTGTCTTTATTGGTCACACCTGTTTCCCATCATGTAGTTATGTCTTCCCTATTTAACCCTCTGTCTCACACTGCGTGTTGTGCGTGTTTGTTCATGTTTTGGTTGTCGTTAGTGTGCGGGTTTGTTCCTCCCTGCATGGAGGTTTTGTTCATTCATTTACCCACGAGTAAAGTACGTTTTTTCTATTAGCTCTGTGTCCTGCGCCTGACTTCGTCTACCGCATTACACTGACGCCTTGACATCCACATATTAAACTAATTCTATATCCCATCTATATCCCATCTCCTCCACATATTAAACTAATTCTATATCCCATCTATATCCCATCTCCTCCACATATTAAACTAATTCTATATTCCATCTCCTCCACATATTAAACTAATTCTATATCCCATATATATTCCATCTCCTCCACATATTAAACTAATTCTATATTCCATCTCCTCCACATATTAAACTAATTCTATATCCCATATATATTCCATCTCCTCCACATATTAAACTAATTCTATATCCCATCTCCTCCACATATTAAACTAATTCTATATTCCATCTCCTCCACATATTAAACTAATTCTATATCCCATATATACTCCATCTCCTCCACATATTAAACTAATTCTATATTCCATCTCCTCCACATATTAAACTAAATCTATTTCCCATATATATTCCATCTCCTCCACATATTAAACTAATTCTATATTCCATCTCCTCCACATATTAAACTAAATCTATATCCCATCTATATTCCATCTCCTCCACATATTAAACTAAATCTATATCCCATCTATATTCCATCTCCTCCACATATTAAACTAATACTATATCCCATCTATATCCCATCTCCTCCACATATTAAACTAATACTATATCCCATCTATATCCCATCTCCTCCACATATTAAACTAATTCTATATCCCATCTATATCCCATCTCCTCCACATATTAAACTAATTCTATATCCCATATATATTCCATCTCCTCCACATATTAAACTAATTCTATATTCCATCTCCTCCACATATTAAACTAATTCTATATCCCATATATATTCCATCTCCTCCACATATTAAACTAATTATATATCCCATCTCCTCCACATATTAAACTAATTCTATATTCCATCTCCTCCACATATTAAACTAATTCTATATCCCATATATATTCCATCTCCTCCACATATTAAACTAATTCTATATTCCATCTCCTCCACATATTAAACTAAATCTATATCCCATATATATTCCATCTCCTCCACATATTAAACTAATTCTATATTCCATCTCCTCCACATATTAAACTAAATCTATATCCCATCTATATTCCATCTCCTCCACATATTAAACTAAATCTATATCCCATCTATATTCCATCTCCTCCACATATTAAACTAATACTATATCCCATCTATATCCCATCTCCTCCACATATTAAACTAATACTATATCCCATCTATATCCCATCTCCTCCACATATTAAACTAATTCTATATCCCATCTATATCCCATCTCCTCCACATATTAAACTAATTCTATATCCCATCTATATCCCATCTCCTCCACATATTAAACTAAACCTATATCCCATCTATATCCCATCTTCACAGTACGACATATTAAACTCTAATTGTCTGGGCAAAGACATTCACCACTCCTGTCAGATGATGAGCCTATGGTAGAGTAAGAGGCGACAGAGCGAGTGTAAGCCGCTGCCATGCTCTTTGTCCATCTGTCAAGCCATCTATCGGTTCATCTAGGGGGGTTTCTATCGTATTAATAAAACTCACACGTACAATAAGAGGGGGTCTGGGTATCCTGTATAACTATATGCGGGTTGATGCCACAGATATTAAGCATATAATCGAAATCAAACACCAATCGCCATGTCAAGTCAGATTACACTGTATACCATCATTAGGTGTTGTTTTACCATGGTTACACATCCTGGATATACTGCATTACATTTAGCCACAGTCTCCTGTGATACGGTTACTGTATTTACCCACAGTCTCCTGTGATACGGTAACTGTATTTACCCACAGTCTCCTGTGATACGGTAACTGTATTTACCCACAGTCTCCTGTGATACGGTAACTGTATTTACCCACAGTCTCCTGTGATACGGTAACTGTATTTACCCATATTCTCCTGTGATACGGTAACTATATTTACCCATATTCTCCTGTGATACGGTAACTCTATTTACCCATATTCTCCTGTGATACGGTAACTGTATTTACCCACAGTCTCCTGTGATACGGTAACTGTATTTACCCATATTCTCCTGTGATACGGTAACTCTATTTACCCATATTCTCCTGTGATACGGTAACTATATTTACCCATATTCTCCTGTGATAGGCCCTCTGTAGCTCAGTTGGTAGAGCATGTTGTTTGCAACTCCAGGGTTGTGGGTTCGATTCCCACAGGGGGCCAGTATGAAAATGTATGCACTCACTAACTGTAAGTCACTCTGTATAAGAGTGTCTGCTAAAATGATACGGTAACTGTATCTCCTGTAACTGTTTTCCATTTTAAACAAGGAGTTCAGACAATTACAATTTAGAATACTTTTAATGGCTCATTCTAAATGGTTGATTTAGAAGCCGGTGGATGTCGGTGACAAAACTGACTGTCTAGTTAACCCAGCGCTTCGCTGTTATTTTAACAACTGATCATAAAACCGTTTGTTCTTTTTCATGAGTTATCATTCAGCTTTTTCTCTCCATCTCTCACGCGAGCTGAGAACAGTATTTTGTTGGCAGCCATGTGAATTGGAGAATGTATTGATCCCTTCCTGGTGTTGGCTAAAATGATTGAATGGTCTTTTACAGTGCCCTCACACCATGAAAGAGCAAGGTGATTTGATGGTAGCAGTTACAGCTAAAATAGAAATAGTTACTAATCAATAACTAATCCACCTGATATCTCCTGTCATTGAGGCACAGCCGAGGGAAGAGTAACATAACTTTTCCTTGAGTCAGATCCATGCCTGGTTCATCTGTACGTCTGCTGTGTTGTGGGTGCACCACCGCCCTGTCTTGTCTAATTCACCATGATCACAGCAGTAACTAGTGATGAGCGAGGAAAGGAGTGGAGAGAGGTGGAGTGGAAGAGGAGAGGAGAGGGAGGGGAGGAGTGGGAGAGGAGAGGAGGGAGAGGGAGCGGAGGAGTGAAGAGGGAGGGGAAGTGGGGAGAGGGAGGGGAGGAGTGGGAGAGGAGAGGAGAGGAGAGGAGAGGAGAGGAGAGGAGAGGAGAGGAGAGGAGAGGAGAGGTGAGGAAAAGTAGCTCAGAGAAGCATGGTGCCAGAGAGAGAAGAGAGAGAACAGCAGAGTAGCAGTAGCAGTGTCCAGGGACTGAGTGGATGGTGTGTCTGAAACAAGCTGCATGTCAACTATCTATGATCTGCTACAGAAAAACAGAGCAAGGCCTGGTCCCACCAGACTGTCATATCAACATCAAGGCCTGGCCCCACCAGACGCTGATATCAACATCAAGGCCTGGCCCCACCAGACCCTGATATCAACATCAAGGCCTGGCCCCACCAGACCCTGATATCAACATCAAGGCCTGGCCCCACCAGACCCTGATATCAACATCAAGGCCTGGCCCCACCAGACCCTCATATTACAGGTCTGCCCCAATCCAAAATGGACCTGGGGCTTTCCCACCCGGACCCGATATGCATAAATACATGTTTTAAATATAGAGACACGTTCTGAACGGACCTGAGGACAACTAGACCCATTCCGTATAGACCTGGTCGGATCCAGATCCGGTCTGAGTGAGGGAACCATCAGAACAGTATTTTTTTAAGCTACTTTATTAAGCGGAGCTGATAAGGAAAGAGGAGGGAGCGAGGTGCACCTCCTGAGTGGCGCAGTGGTCTAAGGCACTGCATCACAGTGCTAGCTGTGCCACTAGAGATCCTGGTTCGAATCCAGGCTCTGTCGTAGCAGGCCGCGATGGGAGACCCATGGGGCGGCGCACAATTGGCCCAACGTTGTCCAGGGTAGGGGAGGGAATGGCCGGCAGGGATGTAGCTCAGTTGGTAACGCCAGGGTTGTGGGTTCAATTCCCACAGGGGGCCAGTATGAATTGTTTTTAAAAAATGATGTATGCACTCACTAACTGTAAGTCGCTCTGGACAAGAGCGTCTGCTAAATTACTAAAATGTAAATGTGCTGCTCTAGCAGGCGGGGGAGGGTCTGGACTGTGAGCGAGAGACACAGGGAGGAGGGAGGGAAAGAGAGATGAGAGACAGCAACCAACCAACCTACTCCCACTATAGTAGACTAACAGCTGCCATAACTAGGTTATTGATCATTCAATATGATTATGTAGTACCTGTCTCGACAGCATCAAACCAGAAAAAGATAACTTAGGCTGCAGTGCATGTGCTTTCTCATCCTACAGTTAAAAATAACAACAACTCTATTAAGAAGCAGCCTACCTGTTGGCTCTTGGTCATTGTAGCCTATCCTTCTCCTTTAACTTTTAATTCCATCTTCCATTGATTAGATATCTCCTAACGTTTGCTACACTGAAACTCTATGACTGTAGCATATTGTCACTTTGATGACTTCTGATTGGCCAACAACAATACATGCTACACCCGCCCCGCTCCACTCTCGTGCAAACAAGAGTAGCAGCATAAAACAAAACATTCTCTCTCTCTCTCTACTGCAGCAGTCGCCAGCAGTTGCGTTCTGTACGGGCCCTTCCGGACAAGTCAGTTAAAATTAGACATACCCATGACAATCATATCAGATCCAACCTAGACCCATTACATTATTTAGAATACTGGATCCGGACCTGCTTGGGTCCTCGAATGGGTCTCGGGTATTCGGGTACAGGGGGATCACTGAAGACCTCTACCTCATATCAACATCACGCCCTGGCCCCACCAGACCCTACCATCAACACAGCAGGACCACACCCGAACCTACCATCAACACAGCAGGACCACACCCGAACCTACAATCAACACAGCAGGACAGGACCCCACCAGACCCTACCATCAACACAGCAGGACCACACCCAAACCTACCATCAACACAGCAGGACAGGACCCCACCAGACCCTACCATCAACACAGCAGGACCACACCCAAACCTACCATCAACACAGCAGGACAGGACCCCACCAGACCCTACCATCAACACAGCAGGACAGGACCCCACCAGACCCTACATCAACACAGCAGGACCCATCAGATCCTACCATCAACACAGCAGGACAGGACCCCACCAGACCCTACCATCAATACAGCAGGACAGGACCACACCAGACCCTACATCAACACAACAGGACAGAACCCCACCAGACCCTACATCAACACAGCAGGACAGGACCCCACCTGACCCTACCATCAACACAGCAGGACCCCACCAAACCCTACCATCAACACAACAGGACAGAACCCCACCAGACCCTACATCAACACAGCAGGACAGGACCCCACCTGACCTTACCATCAACACAGCAGGACCCCACCAAACCCTACCATCAACACAGCAGGACCCCACCAGACCCTACCATCAACACAGCAGGACCCCACCAGACCCTACCATCAACACAGCAGGACCCCACCAGACCCTACCATCAACACAGCAGGACCTCACCATACCCTACATGACCACAGCAAGACAGGACCACACCAGACCCTACATCAGCACAGCAGGACAGGACCCCACCAGACCCTACATCAGCACAGCAGGACAGGACCCCACCAGACCCTACATCAACACAACAGGACAGGACCCCACCAGACCCTACCATCAACACAACAGGACAGGACCCCACTAGACCCTACCATCAACACAACAGGACAGGACCCCACCAGACCCTACATCAACACAACAGGACAGGACCCCACTAGACCCTACCATCAACACAACAGGACAGGACCCCACCAGACCCTACATCAACACAGCAGGACCCATCAGATCCTACCATCAACACAGCAGGACAGGACCCCACCAGACCCTACCATCAATACAGCAGGACAGGACCCCACCAGACCCTACATCAACACAGCAGGACAGGACCCCACCTGACCCTACCATCAACACAGCAGGACCCCACCAGACCCTACCATTAACACAGCAGGAACCCACCAGACCCTACCATCAACACAGCAGGACAGGACCAGACCCCACCATCAACACAGCAGGACCCCACCAGACCAGACCATCAACACAGCAGCACCCCACCAGACCAGACCATCAACACAGCAGGACAGGATGCACCAGACCCTACCATCAACAAAGCAGGACCACACCAGACCATACCATCAACACAGCTGGACCACACCAGACCAGACCATCAACACAGCAGGACCACACCAGACCCTACCATCAACACAGCAGGACAGGACCCCACCAGACCAGACCATCAACACAGCAGGACCCCACCAGACCAGACCATCAACACAGCAGGACCCCACCAGACCAGACCATCAACACAGCAGGACCCCACCATACCAGACCATCAACACAGCAGGACCCCACCAGACCTACATCGACACAGCAGGACCACACCCGACCAGACCATCAACAGCATAACGCATGCTTCACACACACTACACTTGATCATATCCAGAAGGCTGAGAAGCTATGGCGTACGCTTCAGATCAAACAGCTACGTAAACAATTCAGATGGTGTAGGGTGAGTGGCACATACAGGGTAGTGTGTCTGGTTCTTTATCCTGTCCTATATTCTCAGATTAGGTTCGTGAACCTGGGTGTACTGTATATGAAGGCCAAACTCTAGTAGATTACGGCATATTTAGGCGTATTTGAAATGGTGAAGTTACGGCATGGCTTGGCATTTTATTTTCATGGCAATGTCCTTCCGTCCAGTAGGGGCAACGGGAGGGCCTGTTACCATCTAATACAGTGCCTTCAGAAAGTATTCACCCCGCTTGACTTTTTCCACATTTTGTTGTGTTACAGCCTGAATATAAAATGTATGAAAAAAAATATATATATACTGGCCTACACACAGTACCCCATAATGTCAAAGTGGAATTATGTTTTTCAAATTTTTTACTAACTAATTAAAAATGAAAAAACAGACATTGAATATCCCTTTGTGCATGGTGAAGTTATTCATTACACTTTGGATGGTGTATCAATACACCCAGTCACTACAAAGATACAGACGTCTTTCTTAACTCAGTTGCCGGAGAGGAAGGACACCGCTCAGGGATTTCACCATGAGGCCAATGTTGACTTTAAAACAGTTACAGAGTTTAATATCTGTGACAGGAGAAAACTGAGGATGGATCAACAACATTGTAGTTACTCCACAATACTAACCTAATTGACTGAGTGAAAAGATGGAAGCCCGTACAGAATACACATATTCCAAAACATGCATCCTGTTCGCAACAAGCCACTGAAGTAATACTGCATAAACTGTGGCAAAGCAATTCACTTTTTGGCCTGAATACAAAGTGTTATATTTTAGGCAAATCCATTACAACACATTATTGAGTACTACTCTCCATATGTTCAAGCATAGTGGTGGCTGCATTATGTTATGGGTATGCTTGTAATCGTTAAGGACTGGGGAGTTTTCAGGATAAAACAGAAACGGAGTGGAGCTAAGCACATGCAAAATCCTAGAGGAAAACCTGGTTCGGTCTGCTTTCCACCAGACACTGGGAGATGAATTCACCTTTCAGCAGGACAATAACCGAAAATACAAGGCAAAAATCTACACTGGAGTTGCTTACCAAGAAGACAGTTAATGTTCCAAAGTGGCCGAGTTACAGTGTTGACTTAAATCTACTTGAAAATCTATGGCAAGACCTGAAAATGGTTGTCTAGCAATGATCAACAACCAATTTGACAGAGCTTGAAGAATGTTGAAAAGAACAATGGGGAAATGTTGCACAATCCATGTGTGGAAAGCTCTTGGAGACTCACAGCTGTAATCACTGCCAAAGGTGCTTCTACAAAGTATTGACTTAGGGGTGTGAATACAGTGCCTTGCAAAAGTATTCATCCCCCTTGGCATGTTTCCTATTTTGTTGTATTACAACCTGTAATTTAAATGGATTTTTATTTGGATTTTGTGTAATGGACATCACCCCGAGAACACCATCAGTGAAGCATGATGGTGGCAGCATCATTCTGTGGGGATCTTTTTAATCGGCAGGGACTGGGAAACTGATCAGAATTGAAGGAATAAATACAGGGATATTCTTGAGGGAAACCTGTTTCAGTCTTCCAGAGATTTGAGACTAGGACGGAGGTTCACCTTCCAGGAGGACAATTACCCTAATCATACTGCTAAAGCAACACTTGACTGGTTTAAGGGGAAACATTTAAATGTCTTGGAATGGCCTAGTCAAAGCCCATACCTCAATCCAATTGAGAATCTGTGGTATGACTTAAAGATTGCTGTACACCAGCGGAACCCATCCAACTTGAAGGAGCTGGAGCAGTTTTGCCTTGAAGAATGGGCAAAAATCCCAGTGGTTAGATGTGCCAAGCTTATAGAGACATACCCCAAGAGACTTGCAGCTGTAATTGCTGCAAAAGGTGGCTCCACAAAGTATTGACTTTGGGGGGGTGAATAGTTATGCACACTAAATGTTTCTATTTTTTTGTAATATTTCTTGTTTGTTTCACAATAACAAATATTTTGCATTTTCAAAGTGGTAGTCATGTTGGGTAAATCAAATGATACAACCCCCCCAAAAATCCATTTTAATTCCAGGTTGTAAGGCAACAAAATAGGAAAAATGCCAAGGGGGGTGAATACTTTCGCAAGCCACTGTACTCATGTAAAATACATATTTCTGTACTTCATTTTCAATACATTTGTGAAAATGTCTAAAAACATCTTTTGACTTTGTAATTATGGGGCTATTGTGTGTAGATGAGTGATTTTTGTAATTTTTTAAAATCAATTTTGAAGTCAGGCTGTAACACAACAAAATATGGAATAAGTCAAGGGGTATGAATACTTTCTGAAGGCGCTGTAGACTAGTGACAAGCTGTGGTGTTCTGGATGGGTTTGAGGATAGGCTTGTTCAATCCCTGTGCTAGGCACTTGTTTTGTAATTTTTGTTTTTCTGTTTTGATCCCTATCCCAAACCTTAACCCTTACGTTAACCACTCAGAATTAATACCTAAACTTAACCGTCAAGGTTAGTTTTAGTTTCACTTTTGCGTAGTTTCACTAACATATGGTCAAACATGCCAGAATTAATATAGCAAAACATTTATTAAAACATCCAGCCATGTGAAAAGGCAGCTACAGCTTGAAAGCAATCCTGTCTGTCTATTATTGTGATGACGCACTTGACGCTCAATCGTCTTTTTTTCAGCTCAGACCCCACATTCATCATATTTATTCAAATGAATAGCAATGTCTGTGTCTCAAATGGATTCCCTACATGTGCACCCACAGTGCTCAAATCAAATCAAATCAAATCAAATTTTATTGGTCACATGCGCCGAATACAACAGGTGCAGACATTACAGTGAAATGCTTACTTACAGCCCTTAACCAACAGTGCATTTATTTTAAACAAAAAAGTAAGAATAAAACAACAACAAAAAAGTGTTGAGAAAAAAAGAGCAGAAGTAAAATAAAGTGACAGTAGGGAGGCTATATATACAGTAAAATAAAGTGACAGTAGGGAGGCTATATATACAGGGGGGTACCGTTGCATAGTCAATGTGCGGGGGCACCGGCTAGTTGAGGTAGTTGAGGTAATATGTACATGTGGGTAGAGTTAAAGTGACTATGCATAAATACTTAACAGAGTAGCAGCAGCGTAAAAGGATGGGGTGGGGGGCAGTGCAAATAGTCCGGGTAGCCATGATTAGCTGTTCAGGAGTCTTATGGCTTGGGGGTAGAAGCTGTTGAGAAGTCTTTTGGACCTAGACTTGGCACTCGGTACCGCTTGCCGTGCGGTAGCAGAGAGAACAGTCTATGACTAGGGTGGCTGGAGTCTTTGACAATTTTGAGGGCCTTCCTCTGACACCGCCTGGTATAGAGGTCCTGGATAGCAGGGAGCTTTGCCCCAGTGATGTACTGGGCCGTACGCACTACCCTCTGTAGTGCCTTGCGGTCAGAGGCCAAGCAGTTGCCATACCAGGCGGTGATGCAACCAGTCAGGATGCTCTCGATGGTGCAGCTGTAGAATTTTTTGAGGATCTGAGGACCCATGCCAAATCTTTTAGTCTCCTGAGGGGGGAATAGGCTTTGTCGTGCCCTCTTCACGACTGTCTTGGTGTGTTTGGACCATGATAGTTCGTTGGTGATGTGGACACCAAGGAACTTGAAGCTCTCAACCTGTTCCACTACAGCCCCGTCGATGAGAATGGGGGCGTGCTCAGTCCTCTTTTTTTTTCCTGTAGTCCACAATCATCTCCTTTGTCTTGGTCACGTTGAGGGAGAGGTTGTTGTCCTGGCACCACACGGCCAGATCTCTGACCTCCTCCCTATAGGCTGTCTCATCGTTGTCGGTGATCAGGCCTACCACTGTTGTGTCGTCGGCAAACTTAATGATGGTGTTGGAGTCGTGCCTGGCCATGCAGTCATGGGTGAACAGAGAGTACAGGAGGGGACTGAGCACGCACCCCTGAGGGGCCCCCGTGTTGAGGATCAGTGTGGCAGATGTGTTGTTACCTACCCTTACCTATCTCTGGTCAAAAGTAGTGCACTATGTAGGAAATAGGATGCCATTTGGGATGCACCCAATGTGTTTACAGTAGAGTTCAGGCCCGTAGTTCATAAGGGAAGTGATTTCTGTTTGGGGCTTTAAACCCTCAGGAGGCGTCATGTCATAATGTGTTATTCATTATTATAGAATAACACATGGTGGTGAGGCCCGCGTTTATTATAAAAGCACCTCGTACACACACTATCTAACACAATACACACTATCTAACACAATACACACTATCTAACACTATCTAACACAATACACACTATCTAACACAATACACACTATCTAACACAATACACACTATATAACACAATACACACTATCTAACACTATCTAACACAATACACACTATATAACACAATACACACTATCTAACACAATACACACTATCTAACACAATACACACTATCTAACACTATACACACTATCTCACACGTAACACACAATACACATACACACTATCTAACACAATACACACAATCTAACACAATACACACTATCTAACACAATACACACTATCTAACACTATACACACTATCTCACACATACACACAATACACATACACACTATCTCACACAATACACACAATCTAACACACTATCTAACACTATCTCACACATACACACAATACACATACACACTATCTAACACATTACACACTATCTAACACAATACACACTATCTAACACATACACACACAAACACACACAATACACACTATCTAAAACAATACATTCTATCTAACACATACACACTATCTAACACTATCTAACACATACACACTATCTAACACTATATAACACATACACACTATCTAACACTATCTAACACATACACACTATCTAACACTATATAACACATACACACTATCTAACACAATACACACTATCTAACACTATATAACACATACACACTATCTAACACAATACACACTATATAACACATACACACTATCTAACACAATACACACTATCTAACACTATACACACTATCTAACACTATACACACTATCTAAGACATACACACTATCTAACACTATATAACACATACACACTATCTAACACAATACACACTATCTAACACTATCTAACACTATCTAACACTATACACACTATCTAACACTATCTAACACTATACACACTATCTAACACTATCTAACACTATACACACTATCTAACACTATATAACACATACACACTATCTAACACTATCTAACACTATCTAACACTATCTAACACTATACACACTATCTAACACTATCTAACACTATACACACTATCTAACACTATACACACTATCTAACACTATCTAACACTATACACACTATCTAACACTATCTAACACAATACACACTATCTAACACATACACACTATATAACACATACACACTTTCTAACACTATCTAACACTATACACACTATCTAACACTATCTAACACTATCTAACACATACACACTATATAACACATACACACTATCTAACACTATCTAACACTATACACACTATCTAACACTATCTAACACATACACACTATATAACACATACACACTATCTAACACTATCTCACACAATACACACAATCTAACACAATACACACAAACACACACATACACACTATCTCACACAATGCACACAATCTAACACAATACACACAAACACACACACACTATCTCACACATAGACACAATCTCTCTCTCACACACACAAACACACACACACACACACACACACACACACACACACACACACACTTACAGTAACACTGCTGTTTTGACTGGGCCTCCAGAGCTCAATGAAATTCCCATTACCAATTATCTCAAACCACTGACAAATAACCACAGGAGACGGAAGAGGAGAAGCAATGTCTTTCTTATAGGGGAGAGAGGAGAGGGGAGAGCGGAGAGAGGAGGGAGAGGGGAGAGGGGAGAGGGGAGGAGAAGCAAGGTCTTTCTTATAGGGGAGAGGGGAGAGGGGAGAGAGGAGGAGGGAGAGGAGAGAGGGGAGGAGAAGCAAGGTCTTTCTTATAGGGGAGAGGGGAGAGGGGAGAGGAGAGAGAGGAGGAGGGAGAGGGGAAGGAAGGAAGGAAGGAAGGAAGGAAGGAAGGAAGGAAGGAAGGAAGGAAGGAAGGAAGGAAGGAAGGAAGGAAGGAAGGAAGGAAGGAAGGAAATATTTTTAGTTCCTCTAAAAATATGGTGTGCTTTTTTTTTCAGCACATCTCTAATTTATTTTTGGGTTATTAGATCATTGACAGTTCCTCTAGGACTCTCTCACTGTGTGTTTACTCTCTGAGAGCAGAGAACCAGAGACTCATTAATTTTAGGTATTAGGCTACTGCCAAATCCTTCAACATCAACACAGAGTTAATTCATGACATTTTATGAAGAATTACTACAGGGCAAGCTGTCAATATTACTTTATCCAGAGGGAAACAATGGTTTATCAAGCCATGCCTAACATTTATATCCAAATCAACGGGTTTAATTGACAAGATATAACTATCAGTATTCATTTGGTTCCTGTTTCAACTTCCTCTACAATCTCACACCAACTTGCTATATCACGAGAGGATAAATGGCCTTGCATTTATATTGCAAATTACTCCGACTCGGACTGCCATGACACGACTGAACTCTCTTCACTGGTGTTTTATAACTTCGCTATATGAGTTAAGTTGCGTCTCAAATTGCACCCTATTCCCTACGTAGTGCACTACTTTTTTACCTGGGCCCATAGGGTGCCATTTGGGACACAGACTTAGTCTAGATAGGGTGGGAGGGAGGGCTGGGTTCAGTCCATTGTTTACATCTCCTCTCCTACTGTTGTGGATCTCTGTTGATCAGAATTTAGAATTTAGAACGCAAACTAATTATCTTCCCAATTCAAATCATTGTGAGGAAAAAAATCTGAGCTGCGGCGTGTGAATGTTCTCTTTCAGGAGAGCGCCAAAGTTTCTGGCTGAGAGGAGTCTGACCGCATTACCCATAATGCCTAATTCTGACGGGGTTAGCTTAGCGTTATCTGACGTGATGAGACAGGTAGGTCAGGTGTCTGGTAATGGAGGGTCACCAGTCTTGAACACACAGGGGACCGCTATGTCACTGTGTAATAACTACACTGATCCCTGGTCTACACATTATGTAGTGCCAAGTCACCCCTACAAGCTGCACTCATGTGAAGTTAACAATGCCAAAGAAGCCCATCAGATTAGATTAGAACCTCACAAAGGTTTAACAAGACACTTTGGTTAGGTCTAAAAATGCACCCTATTCCCTAAAGTGCACTAAAGGGAATAGGGTTCCATTTGGGATACAGCCAATGTTTCAGAGCATCCACTATAGCAAATGATAAATTGGCTCAACATACAGTGCATTCGGAAAGTATTCAGACCCGTTGACTTTTTCCACATTTTGTTACGTTACAGCCTTATTCTAAAATGGATAAAATTATTTTGTTTTCTCATCAATCTACGCACAATAAACCATAATGACGAAGCGAAAACAGGTTTTTAGAAATTTTTGCAAATGTATTAAAAATAGAAAACAGAAATACCTTATTTACATACGTTTTCAGATCCTTTGCTATGAGACTCGAAATTGAGCTCAGGTGCATCTTGCTTCCATTGATCATCGTTGAGATGTTTTTTTACGTTTTTTTTTAGGGGGTAGATCACCTTAATATTGCAGATAGATTGTAACTTAATATAATAATATGCCATTTAGCAGACGCTTTTATCCAAAGCGACTTACAGTCATGTGTGCATACATTTTTACGTATGGGTGGTCCCGGGGATCGAACCCACTACCCTGGTGTTACAAACGCCATGCTCTACCAATTGAGCTACAGAGGACCAATATGCCATTTAGAAGACGCTTTAATCCAAAGTGATTTACAGACATGTGTGCATACATTTTACTTCCATCAATGTAATTGTCTGCATCACTTCCAATCCCCCATGTTTATATATATATATATATATATATATATATATATATATATATATATATATATACACATACATATACATATATACATTCACACATACATACATACACACACACACACATATACATACATACACACATACATACATATCCGTAAAAAAAAATATATTCCCCTTTATTACTTTCCAACCCCACCACCCTTTCCCTTATTGGAGTAAACTAGTGAACAACAATGCTTAGGCCTCTAATTCCAGCTTATACTTACTATATACATTTTATGGACACAGTCAATTTTACAATAATTATATTTTGTTTGTTTTCTCTCGTGAACTTCTTCTACTCTCAACCTCTCCGATCATTTTCATGATGTCCATCCGGTATGCCATATCTTTCTAACTGTGCTCTTTCACAAAAGCTCCCAACCTACAACCTATATACTTATTATGGACACAATATGCTTACATTATTAGTTATCTTGTTATTAGTTGTTGTTAGTTGTTATTAGTCCCATCCTTCAACTCCATTCAACACCACCCATCTATCTCTTAACACCATCCATATAGGATTTCTGTTTGCCATATATTTTTCAACTGTACTTTGATGTTTTACAAAAGTTCTGAACCTTTCTATTCTCATTGTTTCTACAGATTGTAAATTGAAAATAAACATTTTTGCTAAAAGTATTATATTATTGATCGATTGACCATGACTTTTCAGATCACCCAGTAATGCTATCTGCAAGGTTAGCGCCAGGTAAATATTGCAATCCTTTAGCCAGTAGCAATAATTGTATATAATAATTTCAATTGAAAGATTCTAAGTTTTGAATCCAGTGTCGTTTTGCGTATCAGTTCATAAACACTATGCCATGGGATCGGTACGTCAAAAATCTCTTCCCAGCTATTTAGCAATCTATATGGGACGGCAGTCAATCCTTTGGTCCTTAAATGAAACTGATATACTTTTTTATTTATCACAGTTTTCTTTAACCAATTATGTTCTTTAATGCAAGGCCGACAGACAAGTTCCTTACTTTCTCCCCCTTCCACTTTCCTCTTCCATTTTTGCGGTATGGCTGCAATTATTTGGTTGTAATTTTGGGTAGAGCAGACATTTCCATATGTTTTTGTTAGCTGCATGTGCAACATACAGTGGGGAGAACAAGTATTTGATACACTGACGATTTTGCAGGTTTTCCTACTTACAAAGCATGTAGAGGTCTGTACTTTTTATCATAGGTACACTTCAACTGTGAGAGACGGAATCTAAAACAAAAATCCAGAAAATCACATTGTATGATTTTTAAGTAATTAATTTGCATTTTATTGCATGACATAAGTATTTGATCACCTACCAACCATTAAGAATTCCAGCTCTCACAGACCTGTTAGTTTTTCTTTAAGAAGACCTCCTGTTCTCCACTCATTACCGGTATTAACTGCACCTGTTTGAACTCGTTACCTGTATAAAAGACACCTGTCCACACACTCAATCAAACAGACTCCAACCTCTCCACAATGGCCAAGACCAGAGAGCTGTGTAAGGACATCAGGGATAACATTGTAGACCTGCACAAGGCTGGGATGGGCTACAGGACAATAGGCAAGCAGCTTGGTGAGACGGCAACTTTTAGAAAATGGAAGAAGTTCAAGATGACGGTCCATCACCATCAGTCTGGGGCTCCATGCAAGATCTCACCTTGTGGGGCATCAATGATCATGAGGAAGGTGAGGGATCAGCCCAGAACTACACGGCAGGACCTGGTCAATGACCTGAAGAGAGCTGGGACCACAGTCTCAAAGAAAACCATTAGTAACACACTACGCCGTCATGGATTAAAATCCTGCAGCGCACGCAAGGTCCCCCTGCTCAAGCCAGCGCATGTCCAGGCCCGTCTGAAGTTTGCCAATGACCATCTGGATGATCCAGAGGAGGAATGGGAGAAGGTCATGTGGTCTGACGAGACAAAAATTGAGCTTTTTGGTCTAAACTCCACTCGCCGTGTTTGGAGGAAGAAGAAGGATGAGTACAACCCCAAGAACACCATCCCAACCGTGAAGCATGGAGGTGGAAACATCATTCTTTGGGGATGCTTTTCTGCAAAGGGGACAGGACTGACTGCACCGTATGAGGGGGAGGATGGATGGGGCCATGTATCGCGAGATCTTGGCCAACAACCTCCTTCCCTCAGTAAGAGCATTGAAGATGGGTCGTGGCTGGGTCTTCCAGCATGACAACGACCCAAAACACACAGCCAGGGCAACTAAGGAGTGGCTCCGTGAAGAAGCATCTCAAGGTCCTGGAGTGGCCTAGCCAGTCTCCAGACCTGAACCCAATAGAAAATCTTTGGAGGGAGCTGAAAGTCCGTATTGCCCAGCGAGAGCCCCGAAACCTGAAGGATCTGGAGAAGGTCTGTATGGAGGAGTGGGCCAAAATCCCTGCTGCAGTGTGTGCAAACCTGGTCAAGACCTACAGGAAACGTATGATCTCTGTAATTGCAAACAAAGGTTTCTGTACCAAATATTAAGTTCTGCTTTTCTGATGTATCAAATACTTATGTCATGCAATACATTGCAAATTAATTACTTTAAAATCATACGATGTGATTTTCTGGATTTTTGTTTTAGATTCCACCTCTCACAGTTGAAGTGTACCTATGATAAAAATTACAGACATCTACATGCTTTGTAAGTAGGAAAACCTGCAAAATCGGCAGTGTATCAAATACTTGTTCTCCCCACTGTAACTCCACCAGTCCTATCAATGATATAATTTACGAAGATTATACCTTTTTTTTTTTATGTTGTTAAAATAAGAGGTTTTATGTCAATTAGTATATTTGCGTTTAAGCACAATATTTGTTGCATTATTTGTTCTGTCGTTTCTGGAGGATTAAATTGAAATTGCAACCAACTTTCTATGGCTTGTTTTAGAAATAGTGATATTTGGGAGATGATTTCCTTTACAAATAACTGAAAGTGAGAGGTTGTAATCTGAATAAAGGAAAAAGACCATTCTTGAACATTGGGTGAGACAATCTTACTAATTTGCTAGAGAACCAGTTCGGATTTAAGTATAACTTTTGTATGACTGAAGATTTTAGTGATAGGTCTAATGCTTTAATATTTAATAATTTCTGTCCTTCGAATTCATATTCATTATATAAATAGGCCCGTTTAAGTTTGTCTGGCTTGCCTTTCCAAATATAATGGAATATTTTTTTCTCATATAATTTTAAAAACTATTCGCTAGGCGTAGGCAAGACCTTAAGCAAATAGGTAAACTGGGATAATACTAAAGAGTTAATCACACACACACACACACACACACACACACACACACACACACACACACACACACACACACACACACACACACACACACACACACACACACACACACATACACACACACACACACCCACACACACACCCACACACTCAACCCCCCGCACCCCACAACCATTATTAGACAATCTTTGGTGGAGGGTTTGGTATGAAGCGGGTAATTTTGGCCTGTCAGATTATTTTGTTTTTTGTGTTGTTTCTTTGAATTGGCCTTACAACAGCAGCTTTTTATATACAGAAGAGCTGAGAGGAGTGGAATTTTGATAAGTCAATTTGTTATTGCCAATTACATTTGATGGAACGTCTGACAGCAAGATAAATATTTGAAATACTTGCTGTGTAATGACTGAGAATGTCTTGGTGTATCACACTTACACAGCACAACAGACTCCTACATTCTCGTCAATACCATTGACCTTATTTTACAGTGAGATGGTCCGAGTTGAATAGCCCTCCTGACCTCCTCACCACCTCAGAGAGCTGTGTGTCACACCCCCATTAGCAGGAGGTGCTGAGAGTGTAGGCGTCACTCCACATTAGCTGACTAAGCTCTTCTCTACGTCTGCCTGTATGAATACAGAGTTAGCACATAACCACCGCTGTCAGCTGCTCACCCTGACCGCGGTGCCCACCTGCTCTCACATCATACTGCCTTAAGTGCTTTCACTGCTAGCTGTAGTCATGAAGAGCCTATAGGGTGATAACGTAAAGCTGCAATGGCCTCTGAGCCATATGAAGATAATGTGTCGTACATGCGGATTCCATCAAATCCCCTAACCTCATGTAAGAGCCAAGTCAGTGTAAGAGTAAGTCTATACCAACTATAACAGTAGGTCTATACCAACTATAACAGTAGGTCTATAGTAACTATAACAGTAGGTCTATACCAACTATAACAGTAGGTCTATACCAACTATAACAGCAGGTCTATACCAACTATAACAGTAGGTCTATAGTAACTATAACAGTAGGTCTATACCAACTATAACAGTAGGTCTATATCAACTATAACAGTAGGTCTATAGTAACTATAACAGTAGGTCTATATCAACTATAACAGTAGGTCTATATCAACTATAACAGTAGGTATATACCAACTATAATAGTAGGTCTATATCAACTATAATTGTAGGTATATATCAACTATAACAATAGGTCTATACCAACTATAACAGTAGGTCTATATCAACTATAACAGTAGGTCTATACCAACTATAAAAGTAGGTCTATACCAACTATAACAATAGGTCTATACCAACTTTAACAGTAGGTCTATATCAACTATAACAGTAGGTCTATATCAAATATAACAGTAGGTCTATAGTAACTATAACAGTAGGTCTATACCAACTATAACAGTAGGTCTATAGTAACTATAACAGTAGGTCTATACCAACTATAACAGTAGGTCTATAGTAACTATAATAGTAGGTCTATACCAACTATAACAGTAGGTCTATACCAACTATAACAGTAGGTCTATAGTAACTATAATAGTAGGTCTATACCAACTATAACAGTAGGTCTATACCAACTATAACAGTAGGTCTATACCAACTATAACAGTAGGTCTATAGTAACTATAACAGTAGGTCTATACCAACTATAACAGTAGGTCTATAGTAACTATAACAGTAGGTCTATACCAACTATAACAGTAGGTCTATACCAACTATAACAGTAGGTCTATACCAACTATAACAGTAGGTCTATAGTAACTATAATAGTAGGTCTATACCAACTACAACACTAGGTCTATAGTAACTAGAACAGTAGGTCTATACCAACTATAACAGTAGGTCTATAGTAACTATAACAGTAGGTCTATACCAACTATAACAGTAGGTCTATATCAACTATAATAGTAGGTCTATAGTAACTATAATAGTAGGTCTATAGTAACTAGAACAGTAGGTTTATATCAACTATAATAGTAGGTCTATAGTAACTAGAACGGTAGGTTTATATCAACTATAATAGTAGGTCTATAGTAACTAGAACAGTAGGTCTATACCAACTATACCAGTAGGTCTATAGTAAATATAACAGTATGTCTATACCAACTATAAAAATAGGTCTATACCATCTCTAACAGTAGGTCTATACCAACTATAACAGTATGTCTATTCCAACTATAACAATAGGTCTATACCAACTATAACAGTAGGTCTATACCAACAATAACAGTAGGTCTATACCAATTATAATAGTAGGTCTATACCAACTATAACAGTAGGTCTATACCAACTATAACAGTAGGTCTATACCAACTATAACAGTAGGTCTATACCAACTATAACAGTAGGTCTATAGTAACTATAACAGTAGGTCTATACCAACTATAACAGTAGGTATATTCCAACTATAACAGTAGGTCTATACCAACTATAACAGTAGGTCTATACCAACTATAACAGTAGGTCTATTCCAACTATAACAGTAGGTCTATAGTAACTATAACAGTAGGTCTATACCAACTATAACAGTAGTCTATACCAACTATAACAGTATGTCTATATCAACTATAACAGTAGGTCTATAGTAACTATAACAGTAGGTCTATACCAACTATAACAGTAGGTCTATCGTAACTATAACAGTAGGTCTATACCAACTATAACAGTAGGTCTATTCCAACTATAACAGTAGGTCTATACCAACTATAACAGTAGGTCTATACCAACTATAACAGTAGGTCTATAGTAACTATAACAGTAGCTCTATACCAACTATAACAGTAGTCTATAGTAACTATAACAGTAGGTCTATAGTAACTAAAACAGTAGGTCTATACCAACTAAAACAGTAGGTCTATACCAACTATAACAGTATGTCTATAGTACCGATAATAGTAGGTCTATACCAACTATAACAGTAGGTCTATAGTAACTATAACAGTAGGTCTATACCAACTATAACAGTAGGTCTATTCCAACTATAACAGTAGGTCTATAGTAACTATAACAGTAGGTCTATACCAACTATAACAGTAGGTCTATAGTAACTATAACAGTAGGTCTATACCAACTATAACAGTAGGTATATTCCAACTATAACAGTAGGTCTATACCAACTATAACAGTAGGTCTATACCAACTATAACAGTAGGTCTATAGTAACTATAACAGTAGCTCTATACCAACTATAACAGTAGTCTATATCAACTATAACAGTAGGACAATAGTAACTATAACAGTAGGTCTATACCAACTATAGCAGTAGGTCTATAGTAACTATAACAGTAGGTCTATAGTAACTAAAACAGTAGGTCTATACCAACTAAAACAGTAGGTCTATACCAACTATAACAGTATGTCTATAGTACCGATAATAGTAGGTCTATACCAACTATAACAGTGGGTCTATACCAACTATAACAGTATGTCTATACCAACTATAACAGTAGGTCTATACCAACTATAACAGTAGGTCAATATTAACTATAACAGTAGGTCTATAGTAACTATAACAGTAGGTCTATAGTAACTATAACAGTAGGTCTATACCAACTATAACAGTAGGTCTATTCCAACTATAACAGTAGGTCTATACCAACTATAACAGTAGGAAAATATAAACTATAAAAGTAGGTCTATAGTAACTATAACAGTAGGTCTATATCAACTATAACAGTAGGTCTATATCAACTATAACAGTAGGTATATACCAACTATAATAGTAGGTCTATATCAACTATAATTGTAGGTATATATCAACTATAACAATAGGTCTATACCAACTATAACAGTAGGTCTATATCAACTATAACAGTAGGTCTATACCAACTATAAAAGTAGGTCTATACCAACTATAACAATAGGTCTATACCAACTTTAACAGTAGGTCTATATCAACTATAACAGTAGGTCTATATCAAATATAACAGTAGGTCTATAGTAACTATAACAGTAGGTCTATACCAACTATAACAGTAGGTCTATAGTAACTATAACAGTAGGTCTATACCAACTATAACAGTAGGTCTATAGTAACTATAATAGTAGGTCTATACCAACTATAACAGTAGGTCTATACCAACTATAACAGTAGGTCTATAGTAACTATAATAGTAGGTCTATACCAACTATAACAGTAGGTCTATACCAACTATAACAGTAGGTCTATACCAACTATAACAGTAGGTCTATACCAACTATAACAGTAGGTCTATAGTAACTATAACAGTAGGTCTATACCAACTATAACAGTAGGTCTATAGTAACTATAACAGTAGGTCTATACCAACTATAACAGTAGGTATATTCCAACTATAACAGTATGTCTATTCCAACTATAACAATAGGTCTATACCAACTATAACAGTAGGTCTATACCAACTATAACAGTAGGTCTATACCAACTATAACAGTAGGTCTATAGTAACTATAACAGTAGGTCTATACCAACTATAACAGTAGGTATATTCCAACTATAACAGTAGGTCTATACCAACTATAACAGTAGGTCTATACCAACTATAACAGTAGGTCTATTCCAACTATAACAGTAGGTCTATAGTAACTATAACAGTAGGTCTATACCAACTATAACAGTAGTCTATACCAACTATAACAGTATGTCTATATCAACTATAACAGTAGGTCTATAGTAACTATAACAGTAGGTCTATACCAACTATAACAGTAGGTCTATAGTAACTATAACAGTAGGTCTATACCAACTATAACAGTAGGTCTATAGTAACTATAATAGTAGGTCTATACCAACTATAACAGTAGGTCTATACCAACTATAACAGTAGGTCTATAGTAACTATAATAGTAGGTCTATACCAACTATAACAGTAGGTCTATACCAACTATAACAGTAGGTCTATACCAACTATAACAGTAGGTCTATACCAACTATAACAGTAGGTCTATAGTAACTATAACAGTAGGTCTATACCAACTATAACAGTAGGTCTATAGTAACTATAACAGTAGGTCTATACCAACTATAACAGTAGGTATATTCCAACTATAACAGTATGTCTATTCCAACTATAACAATAGGTCTATACCAACTATAACAGTAGGTCTATACCAACTATAACAGTAGGTCTATACCAACTATAACAGTAGGTCTATAGTAACTATAACAGTAGGTCTATACCAACTATAACAGTAGGTATATTCCAACTATAACAGTAGGTCTATACCAACTATAACAGTAGGTCTATACCAACTATAACAGTAGGTCTATTCCAACTATAACAGTAGGTCTATAGTAACTATAACAGTAGGTCTATACCAACTATAACAGTAGTCTATACCAACTATAACAGTATGTCTATATCAACTATAACAGTAGGTCTATAGTAACTATAACAGTAGGTCTATACCAACTATAACAGTAGGTCTATAGTAACTATAACAGTAGGTCTATACCAACTATAACAGTAGGTCTATTCCAACTATAACAGTAGGTCTATACCAACTATAACAGTAGGTCTATACCAACTATAACAGTAGGTCTATAGTAACTATAACAGTAGCTCTATACCAACTATAACAGTAGTCTATACCAACTATAACAGTATGTCTATATCAACTATAACAGTAGGTCAATAGTAACTATAACAGTAGGTCTATACCAACTATAACAGTAGGTCTATAGTAACTATAACAGTAGGTCTATAGTAACTAAAACAGTAGGTCTATACCAACTAAAACAGTAGGTCTATACCAACTATAACAGTATGTCTATAGTACCGATAATAGTAGGTCTATACCAACTATAACAGTAGGTCTATAGTAACTATAACAGTAGGTCTATACCAACTATAACAGTAGGTCTATTCCAACTATAACAGTAGGTCTATAGTAACTATAACAGTAGGTCTATACCAACTATAACAGTAGGTCTATAGTAACTATAACAGTAGGTCTATAGTAACTATAACAGTAGCTCTATACCAACTATAACAGTAGTCTATACCAACTATAACAGTATGTCTATATCAACTATAACAGTAGGTCAATAGTAACTATAACAGTAGGTCTATACCAACTATAACAGTAGGTCTATAGTAACTATAACAGTAGGTCTATAGTAACTATAACAGTAGGTCTATAGTAACTAAAACAGTAGGTCTATACCAACTAAAACAGTAGGTCTATACCAACTATAACAGTATGTCTATAGTACCGATAATAGTAGGTCTATACCAACTATAACAGTGGGTCTATACCAACTATAACAGTATGTCTATACCAACTATAACAGTAGGTCTATACCAACTATAACAGTAGGTCAATATTAACTATAACAGTAGGTCTATAGTAACTATAACAGTAGGTCTATAGTAACTATAACAGTAGGTCTATACCAACTATAACAGTAGGTCTATTCCAACTATAACAGTAGGTCTATACCAACTATAACAGTAGGTCTATATCAACTATAATAGTAGGTCTATAGTAACTATTTCACGGTTTCTGCCGAGGCTGCTCCTTCTCCTTGTTCGGGCAGGCTTCGGCGGTCGTCGTCCCCGGAGTACTAGCTGCCACCGTTCGTTGTTTCTGTGTTCGTTTGGTTTGGTCTGTTTTTGGTACACCTGTTTCTCATTTTGTCTTGATTATGTGTCCTTTAAGTTCTCGTTGTTTCTGTCTTGTGGTTGTGTGTAGTTGTTCCATGTCAGCAGGTGTTGCCAGTCAGTTTGTGCTCTATTTTTATAGAGAGTCCGCACTGTTGTGCGTTTGTTATATTTTTACGCTGAGTGCGTTATTTTCCTTGTGCCTCCGGCTCTGTTTGTAGCCGTTCATTCTGTGGACTTTATTAAAGTATTTTGGACTTGCATCTGCATCCTGCATTTGATTCCACACCACACCTACGCCCAGCTCTGACAAGAACTACACACCACTCATGGAATCAGCAGGAGCAGCAGCAGCGACCGAGTCATGGGAGGAGCGCGTCAGCGGACAGGATGACAGGATAGCTCAAATCACCAACGCTCTGCAGGGAGTAATGAATACCCTGCATCGCCTGGAGACCAGTTGGGCACCCACGCCTCCTCCCACATTACCACCAGCACCGGTCAGTCCCTTTGTCCACGCTCCGGAACCCAGTGGGATTCGGCTCTCGCTCCCGAGGGCGTATGATGGTACAGCTGCCGGGTGTCAAGGTTTCCTCCTACAAGTTGAACTCTACCTTGCCACCGTACACCCGGTGCCCTCGGGACACGAGAGCGTTTCCGCCCTCATCTCCTGTCTCACCGGCAAGGCGTTGGAGTGGGCCAACGCCGAATGGAGGAGAATAGACCCCGCGACGATCACCTATGCGGAGTTCTCCCGTCGCTTCAGGGCTGTATTCGACCATCCACCTGAGGGGAAGGCGGCGGGAGAACGTCTATTCTACCTCCGACAGGGGAAGAGGAGCGCCCAGGAGTTCGCACTGGAGTTCCGGACTCTAGCGGCAGACGCAGGGTGGAATGAGCGGGCCCTCATAGACCACTTCCGATGCAGCCCACGGGAGGACGTCCGTCGTGAGTTGGCCTGCAGGGACACCACCCTCACGTTTGACCAGTTGGTGGATATGGCCATTCGCCTAGACACCCTGCTGGCCACCCGCGGACGTCCTGAGTGGGGGTCGTCCATTTCCACCCTCCAGCACCTCCGAGCCTAGTCCATGGAGCTCGGGGGTGCTGGCGCTAGAGAGGAGAGGAAAAGGAGCCCCAGGGGGACCAACCCTTGTACCAACTGTGGCCGTGGAGGACACACTGCGGCCAGGTGCTGGGGCGGGTCTCCTAGGGGACGAGACGGCAGGCCACGCACTGGGGAGTCCTTCCAGGTGAGTAGGCGCCCCACTTACCCAGAGCTCTCTGTTGTGCACCTAACCATACCTGTTTGCTTCCCACAGGTTGCACCTCATTCCCAGCATAAGGCGCTAGTAGATTCAGGCGCAGCTGGGAATTTTATAGATCGGAGATTTTGTGCAGAGTTAGGGATTCCCCTCCTTCCTGTCAACAATCCTTTCCCTGTACATGCTCTAGATAGCCGTCCGTTGGGATCGGGGTTGATTAGGGAGGTCACAGCTCCACTTAGGATGGGGACACAGGAGGGTCATGAGGAGACTATACAGCTATATCTTATTGACTCTCCTGCGTATCCGGTGGTGCTGGGGCTTCCCTGGTTGATTACCCATAATCCCTCTATTTCGTGGCAACAGAGGGCTCTTAAGGAGTGGTCTGCCCAGTGTGTAGGGCGATGTCTGGGCGTTTCCGTAGGGGCGACCTCGGTGGAGAGTCCAAACCAAGTGCCCGCATTGCACATTCCCCCCGAGTATGAGGATTTAGCACTTGTGTTTAGTAAGGCGAAGGCGACGCAATTGCCACCACATAGACAGGGGGATTGTGCGATAGACCTCCAGGTAGGAGCTGCGCTTCCCGCGAGCCATGTGTATCCTTTGTCTCAAGAGGAGAAGAGAGCTATGGAGACTTACATAGCCGAGTCTCTGAGACAGGGATACATACGGCCCTCCACTTCCCCTGCGTCCTCGAGTTTCTTTTTTGTGAAGAAAAAGGATGGAGGTTTGCGCCCGTGTATTGATTACCGCAGTCTCAATCAGATTACTGTGAAATACAGTTATCCACTCCCATTGATTGCGACTATGATGGAGTCTTTACACGGGGCGCGGTTCTTCACAAAATTGGACCTCAGGAGCGCATACAACTTGGTGCGTATTAGGGAGGGAGACGAATGGAAGACAGCATTTAGTACCACCTCGGGTCATTACGAGTATCTCGTCATGCCATACGGGTTAATGAATGCTCCTTCAGTCTTCCAATCCTTCGTAGATGAGATCTTCCGGGATATGCAGGGGCAAGGAGTGGTCGTGTACATTGACGACATTCTGGTGTATTCTTCTACCCGAGCCGAGCATGTAGCCCTGGTGCGCCGAGTGTTGAGGAGATTGTTGGAGCATGACCTATATGTCAAGGCAGAGAAATGTCTGTTTTTCCAGGAGTCTGTCTCCTTTTTGGGTTATCAGTTGTCTGCGTCAGGGGTAAAGATGGAGGTTGACCGTGTGTCGGCCGTGCGTAATTGGCAAACTCCAACCACTGTTAAAGAGGTGCAGCGGTTCTTGGGCTTTGCGAATTACTACAGGAGGTTTATCCGGGGTTTTGGACAGGTGGCAGCTCCCATAACGTCTCTTCTAAAGGGAGGTCCGGTGCGCTTGCAGTGGTCTGCTGAGGCTGATAGGGCTTTTGGGAGACTGAAGGACCTGTTTACCTCGGCACCGGTGCTGGCGCATCCGGATCCCGCGCTGGCGCATCCGGATCCCGCGCTACCATTCCAGGTCAAGGTAGACGCGTCTGAAGCCGGTATAGGGGCCGTGCTCTCGCAACGGTCTGGCACGCTCCTGAAACTCCGCCCCTGTGCCTTTTACTCTAAAAAGCTCAGTCCGGCGGAGCGAAATTATGACGTGGGGGACAGGGAGCTGCTAGCCGTGGTCCAGGCCCTAAAGGTGTGGAGGCATTGGCTTGAGGGGGCTCAACACCCTTTCCTCATTTTGACTGACCACCGAAACCTGGAGTACATCCGGGCAGCTAGAAGACTGAACCCTCGCCAGGCTAGGTGGAACATGTTTCTGGCCCGGTTCGTTTTTAAGATCACGTACATCCCTGGGTCCCAGAACGGTAAGGCAGATGCCCTGTCCCGGCGGTATGACACGGAGGAGAGGTCCGTTGAGCCCACGCCCATACTCCCGCCGTCTTGCCTGGTGGCACCGGTGGTGTGGGAGGTCGATTCCGAAATCGAGCGGGCGTTGCGTACCGATCCTAGCCCTCCACAGTGTCCTGTGGGTCGGATGTACGTTCCGCTCGAGGTTCGGGATCGACTTATATATTGGGCTCACACGTCACCCTCCTCTGGACATCCAGGGATTGGCCGGACGGTGCACTGCCTTAGCACTAAGTACTGGTGGCCAACGTTAGCCAGGGATGTGAGGGTTTATGTTTCCTCCTGCTCGGTGTGTGCCCAGTGTAAGGCACCCAGACACCTGCCCCGGGGTAAGCTACAACCCCTGCCCGTTCCACAACGACCCTGGTCTCACCTCTCGGTGGATTTCGTTACTGAACTTCCCCCCTCCCAGGAAAATACCACCATCCTGGTCGTTGTGGATCGGTTCTCGAAGGCCTGTCGTCTCCTTCCCATGCCGGGTCTCCCCACTGCCCTACAGACCGCTGAGGCACTATTCACTCACGTCTTCCGGCATTACGCGGTACCCGAGGATATAGTGTCTGACCGAGGCCCCCAGTTTACCTCTCGAGTCTGGAGAGCGTTCATGGAGTGCTTGGGGGTCTCGGTGAGCCTTACCTCGGGGTACCACCCGGAGAGCAATGGGCAGGTTGAACGGGTAAACCAGGATGTGGGTAGGTTTCTGAGGTCGTATTGCCAGGGCCGGCCGGAGGAGTGGGCGAGGTATGTTCCCTGGGCCGAGATAGCCCAGAACTCCCTTCGCCACTCCTCCACCAGACTCACTCCTTTCCAATGTGTACTAGGGTACCAGCCGGCTCTGGCACCTTGGCATCAGAGCCAGATCGAGGCTCCTGCGGTGGATGAGTGGGTGCGGCGCTCGGAGGAGACATGGAACGCTGCTCACGTACATCTGCAGCGGGCCATCCGTCGACACAAGGCGAGCGCCGATCTCCACTGCAGTGACGGACCGGTGTACGCACCGGGAGATCGAGTCTGGCTCTCGACCAGAAACCTGCCCCTCCGCCTGCCCTGCCGGAAGCTGGGTCGGCGGTTTGTGGGGCCTTTTAAAGTCCTGAGGAGGTTGAACGAGGTGTGTTACAGATTACAACTTCCTATTGATTATAAGAATATTAACCCCTCGTTCCATGTGTCTCTCCTCAGGCCGGTGCTAGCTGGTCCACTCCAGGACTGTGAGATAGCAGAGACTCCTCCGCCCCCGCTGGACATCGAGGGGGCTCCGGCGTACACAGTTCGGTCCATCCTGGATTCGAGACGCCGGATGGGGGGTCTCCAATATCTCGTGGAGTGGGAGGGGTACGGTCCGGAGGAACGGTGCTGGGTGCCGAGGAGAGATATCTTAGACCCGTCTCTTCTGACTGAGTTCCATCTTGGTCATCCCACGCGCCCTGCTCCGCGTCCTCCTGGTCGTCCCCGAGGCCAGGGTCGGCGAGGGGTACTGTCACGGTTTCTGCCGAGGCTGCTCCTTCTCCTTGTTCGGGCAGGCTTCGGCGGTCGTCGTCCCCGGAGTACTAGCTGCCACCGTTCGTTGTTTCTGTGTTCGTTTGGTTTGGTCTGTTTTGGTACACCTGTTACTCATTTTGTCTTGATTATGTGTCCTTTAAGTTCTCGTTGTTTCTGTCGTGTGGTTGTGTGTAGTTGTTCCATGTCAGCAGGTGTTGCCAGTCAGTTTGTGCTCTATTTTTATAGAGAGTCCGCACTGTTGTGCGTTTGTTGTATTTTTACGCTGAGTGCGTTATTTTCCTTGTGCCTCCGGCTCTGTTTGTAGCCGTTCATTCTGTGGACTTTATTAAAGTATTTTGGACTTGCATCTGCATCCTGCATTTGATTCCACACCACACCTACGCCCAGCTCTGACAAACTATAACAGTAGGTCTATACCAACTATAACAGTAGGTCTATAGTAACTAGAACAGTAGGTCTATAGTAACTAAAACAGTAGGTCTATACCAACTATAACAGTAGGCCTATAGTAACTAGAACAGTAGGTCTATATCAACTATAATAGTAGGTCTATAGTAGATATAACAGTAGGTCTATAGTAACTATAACAGTAGGTCTATAGTAACTATAACAGTAGGTCTATATCAACTATAACAGTAGGTCTATAGTAACTATAACAGTAGGTCTATAGTAACTATAACAGTAGGTCTATACCAACTATAACAGTAGGTCTATATCAAATATAACAGTAAGTCTATATCAACTATAACAGTAGGTCTATAGTAACTATAACAGTAGGTCTATTCCAACTATAAAAATAGGTCTATACCATCTATAACAGTAGGTCAATACCAACTATAACAGTAGGTCTATACCAACTATAACAGTAGGTCTACACCAACTATAACAATAGCTCTATACCAACAATAACAATAGGTCTATACCAACTATAACAGTAGGTCTATATCAACTATAACAGTAAGTCTATATCAACTATAACAGTAGGTCTATAGTAACTATAACAGTAGGTCTATACCAACTATAACAATAGGTCTATACCAACTATAACAGTAGGTCTATACCAACTATAACAGTAGGTCTATATCAACTATAACAATAGGTCTATACCAACTATAACAATAGCTCTATACCAACAATAACAATAGGTCTATACCAACTATAACAGTAGGTCTATATCAACTATAACAGTAAGTCTATATCAACTATAACAGTAGGTCTATAGTAACTATAACAGTAGGTCTATACCAACTATAACAATAGGTCTATACCAACTATAACAGTAGGTCTATACCAACTATAACAGTAGGTCTATATCAACTATAACAATAGGTCTATACCAACTATAACAGTAGGTCTATACCAACTATAACAGTAGGTCTATATCAAATATAACAGTAAGTCTATATCAACTATAACAGTAGGTCTATAGTAACTATAACAGTAGGTCTATTCCAACTATAAAAATAGGTCTATACCATCTATAACAGTAGGTCAATACCAACTATAACAGTAGGTCTATACCAACTATAACAGTAGGTCTACACCAACTATAACAATAGCTCTATACCAACAATAACAATAGGTCTATACCAACTATAACAGTAGGTCTATATCAACTATAACAGTAAGTCTATATCAACTATAACAGTAGGTCTATAGTAACTATAACAGTAGGTCTATACCAACTATAACAATAGGTCTATACCAACTATAACAGTAGGTCTATACCAACTATAACAGTAGGTCTATATCAACTATAACAATAGGTCTATACCAACTATAACAGTAGGTCTATATCAACTATAACAGTAGGTCTATACCAACTATAAAAGTAGGTCTATACCAACTATAACAATAGGTCTATACCAACTTTAACAGTAGGTCTATATCAACTATAACAGTAGGTCTATATCAACTATAAAAGTAGGTCTATAGTAACTATAATAGTAGGTCTATACCGACTATAACAGTAGGTCTATATCAACTATAACAGTAGGTCAATACCAACTATAACAGTACATCTATACCAACTATAACAATAGGTCTATACCAACTATAACAGTAGGTCTATACCAACTATAACAATAGCTCTATACCAACTATAACAATAGGTCTATACCAACTATAACAGTAGGTCTATATCAACTATAACAGTAAGTCTATATCAACTATAACAGTAGGTCTATAGTAACTATAACAGTAGGTCTATACCAACTATAACAATAGGTCTATACCAATATAACAGTAGGTCTATACCAACTATAACAGTAGGTCTATATCAACTATAACAATAGGTCTATACCAACTATAACAGTAGGTCTATATCAACTATAACAGTAGGTCTATACCAACTATAAAAGTAGGTCTATACCAACTATAACAATAGGTCTATAACAACTTTAACAGTAGGTCTATATCAACTATAACAGTAGGTCTATATCAACTATAACAGTAGGTCTATAGTAACTATAATAGTAGGTCTAAACCGACTATAACAGTAGGTTTATATCAACTATAACAGTAGGTCTATACCAACTATAACAGTAGGAATATAGTAACTATAACAGTAGGAATATAGTAACTATAACAGTAGGTCTATAGTAACTAGAACAGTAGGTCTATAGTAACTAGAACAGTAGGTCTATACCAACTATAACAGTAGGTCTATATCAACTATAATAGTAGGTCTATAGTAACTATAACAGTAGGTCTATAGTAACTAGAACAGTAGGTCTATAGTAACTAGAACAGTAGGTCTATAGTAACTAAAACAGTAGGTCTATACCAACTATAACAGTAGGCCTATAGTAACTATAACAGTATGTCTATATCAACTATAATAGTAGGTCTATAGTAACTAGAACAGTAGGTCTATATCAACTATAACAGTAGGTCTATAGTAAATATAACAGTATTTCTATACCAACTATAACAGTATGTCTATAACAACTTTAACAATAGGTCTATACCAACTATAACAGTAGGTCTATACCAACTATAACAATAGGTCTATACCAACTATAACAGTAAGTCTATATCAACTATAACAGTATGTCTATAGTAACTATAACAGTAGGTCTATAGTAACTATAACAGTAGGTCTATACCAACTATAACAGTAGGTCTATATCAACTATAACAGTAAGTCTATATCAACTATAACAGTAGGTCTATAGTAACTATAGCAGTAGGTCTATTCCAACTATAAAAATAGGTCTATACCATCTATAACAGTAGGTCAATACCAACTATAACAGTACGTCTATACCAACTATAACAACAGGTCTATACCAACTATAACAGTAGGTCTATACCAACTATAACAATAGCTCTATACCAACAATAACAATAGGTCTATACCAACTATAACAGTAGGTCTATATCAACTATAACAGTACGTCTATATCAACTATAACAGTAGGTCTATAGTAACTATAACAGTAGGTCTATACCAACTATAACAATAGGTCTATACCAACTATAACAGTAGGTCTATACCAACTATAACAGTAGTTCTATATCAACTATAACAATAGGTCTATACCAACTATAACAGTAGGTCTATATCAACTATAACAGTAGGTCTATACCAACTATAAAAGTAGGTCTATACCAACTATAACAATAGGTCTATACCAACTTTAACAGTAGGTCTATATCAACTATAACAGTAGGTCTATAGTAACTATAATAGTAGGTCTATACCGACTACAACACTAGGTCTATAGTAACTATAACAGTAGGTCTATACCAACTATAACAGTAGGTATATACCAACTATAACAGTAGGTCTATACCAACTATAACAGTACGTCTATACCAACTATAACAGTAGGTCTATACCAACTATTACAGTAGGTCTATACCAACTATAACAGTAGGTCTATACCAACTATAACAATAGGTCTATACCAACTATAACAGTAGGTCTATATCAACTATAACAGTAGGTATATAGTAACTATAACAGTAGGTTTATACCAACTATAACAGCAGGTCTATAGTAACTATAACAGTAGGTCTATTCAACTATAATAGTATGTCTATATTAGCTATAACAGTAGGTCTATATCAACTATAACAGTAGGTCTATACCAACTATAACAATAGGTCTACACCAACTATAACATTAGGTCTATACCAACTATAACAGTAGGTCTATATCAACTATAACAATAGGTCTATACCAACTATAACAGTAGGTCTATATCAACTATAACAGTAGGTCTATACCAACTATAAAAGTAGGTCTATACCAACTACAACAATAGGTCTATACCAACTTTAACAGTAGGTCTATATCAACTATAACAGTAGGTCTATATCAACTATAACAATAGGTCTATACCAACTATAACAGTAGGTCTATATCAACTATAACGGTAGGTCTATACCAATTATAAAAGTAGGTCTATACCAACTATAACAATAGGTCTATAACAACTTTAACAGTAGGTCTATATCAACTATAACAGTAGGTCTATATCAACAATAACAGTAGGTCTATAGTAACTATAATAGTAGGTCTAAACCGACTATAACAGTAGGTTTATATCAACTATAACAGTAGGTCTATACCAACTATAACAGTAGGAATATAGTAACTATAACAGTAGGAATATAGTAACTACAACAGTAGGTCTATAGTAACTAGAACAGTAGGTCTATAGTAACTAGAACAGTAGGTCTATACCAACTATAACAGTAGGTCTATATCAACTATAATAGTAGGTCTATAGTAACTAGAACAGTAGGTCTATAGTAACTAGAACAGTAGGTCTATAGTAACTAAAACAGTAGGTCTATACCAACTATAACAGTAGGCCTATAGTAACTATAACAGTATGTCTATATCAACTATAATAGTAGGTCTATAGTAACTAGAACAGTATGTCTATATCAACTATAACAGTAGGTCTATAGTAAATATAACAGTATTTTTATACCAACTATAACAGTATGTCTATACCAACTTTAACAATAGGTCTATACCAACTATAACAGTAGGTCTATACCAACTATAACAATAGGTCTATACCAACTATAACAGTAAGTCTATATCAACTATAACAGTATGTCTATAGTAACTATAACAGTAGGTCTATAGTAACTATAACAGTAGGTCTATACCAACTATAACAGTAGGTCTATATCAACTATAACAGTAAGTCTATATCAACTAAAACAGTAGGTCTATAGTAACTATAGCAGTAGGTCTATTCCAACTATAAAAATAGGTCTATACCATCTATAACAGTAGGTCAATACCAACTATAACAGTACGTCTATACCAACTATAACAGTAGGTCTATACCAACTATAAAAGTAGGTCTATAGTAACTATAATAGTAGGTCTATACCGACTACAACACTAGGTCTATAGTAACTAGAACAGTAGGTCTATGCCAACTATAACAGTAGGTCTATATCAACTATAAAAGTAGGTCTATAGTAACTATAACAGTAGGTCTATACCAACTATAACAGTAGGTATATACCAACTATAACAGTAGGTCTATACCAACTATAACAGTACGTCTATACCAACTATAACAGTAGGTCTATACCAACTATAACAGTAGGTCTATACCAACTATAACAGTAGGTCTATACCAACTATAACAGTAGGTCTATACCAACTATAACAGTAGGTCTATACCAACTACAACAGTAGGTTTATACCAACTATAACAGTACGTCTATACCAACTATAACAGTAGGTCTATACCAACTATAACAGTAGGTCTATCGTAGCTATAACAGTAGGTCTATATCAACTATAACAGTAGGTCTATACCATCTATAACAGTAGGAATATAGTAACTATAACAGTAGGTTTATAGTAACTATAACAGTAGGTCTATAGTAACTAGAACAGTAGGTCTATACCAACTATAACAGTAGGTCTATATCAACTATAATAGTAGGTCTATAGTAACTATAACAGTAGGTCTATACCAACTATAACAGTAGGTCTATAGTAACTAAAACAGTAGGTCTATACCAACTATAACAGTAGGTCTATAGTAACTATAACAGTAGGTCTATATCAACTATAATAGTAGGTCTATAGTAACTAGAACAGTAGGTCTATATCAACTATAATAGTAGGTCTATAGTAACTATAACAGTAGGTCTATACCAACTATAACAGTAGGTCTATACCAACTATAACAGTAGGTCTATACCAACTATAACAGTAGGTCTATACCAACTATAACAATAGGTCTATACCAACTATAACAGTAAGTCTATATCAACTATAACAGTAGGTCTATAGTAACTATAACAGTAGGTCTATAGTAACTATAACAGTAGGTCTATACCAACTATAACAGTAGGTCTATATCAACTATAACAGTAAGTCTATATCAACTATAACAGTAGGTCTATAGTAACTATAACAGTAGGTCTATTCCAACTATAAAAATAAGTCTTTTCCATCTATAACAGTAGGTCAATACCAACTATAACAGTACGTCTATGCCAACTATAACAATAGGTCTATAGCAACTATAACAGTAGGTCTATACCAACTATAACAATAGCTCTATACCAACAATAACAATAGGTCTATACCAACCATAACAGTAGGTCTATATCAACTATAACAGTAAGTCTATATCAACTATAACAGTAGGTCTATAGTAACTATAACAGTAGGTCTATACCAACTATAACAATAGGTCTATACCAACTATAACAGTAGGTCTATACCAACTATAACAGTAGGTCTATATCAACTATAACAATAGGTCTATACCAACTTTAACAGTAGGTCTATATCAACTATAACAGTAGGTCTATATCAACTATGACAGTAGGTCTATAGTAACTATAATAGTAGGTCTATACCGACTACAACACTAGGTATATAGTAACTAAAACAGTAGGTCTATACCAACTATAACAGTAGGTCTATACCAACTATAACAGTAGGTCTATACCAACTATAACAGTAGGTCTATACCAACTATAACAGTAGGTCTATACCAACTATAACAGTAGGTCTATACCAACTATAACAGTAGGTCTATGCCAACTATAACAGTAGGTCTATACCAACTATAACAGTACGTCTATACCAACTATAACAGTACGTCTATACCAACTATAACAGTACGTCTATACCAACTATAACAGTAGGTCTATAGTAGCTATAACAGTAGGTCTATATCAACTATAACAGTAGGTCTATACCAACTATAACAGTAGGTCTATACCAACTATAACAGTACGTCTATACCAACTATAACAGTAGGTCTATACCAACTATAACAGTAGGTCTATACCAACTATAACAGTAGGTCTATACCAACTATAACAGTAGGTCTATACCATCTATAACAGTAGGAATATAGTAACTATAACAGTAGGTTTATAGTAACTATAACAGTAGGTCTATAGTAACTAGAACAGTAGGTCTATACCAACTATAACAGTAGGTCTATATCAACTATAATAGTAGGTCTATAGTAACTATAACAGTAGGTCTATACCAACTATAACAGTAGGTCTATAGTAACTAAAACAGTAGGTCTATACCAACTATAACAGTAGGCCTATAGTAACTATAACAGTAGGTCTATATCAACTATAATAGTAGGTATATAGTAACTAGAACAGTAGGTCTATATCAACTATAACAGTAGGTCTATAGTAAATATAACAGTATGTCTATACCAACTATAACAGTATGTCTATACCAACTATAACAATAGGTCTATACCAACTATAACAGTAGGTCTATACCAACTATAACAATAGGTCTATACCAACTATAACAGTAAGTCTATATCAACTATAACAGTAGGTCTATGGTAACTATAACAGTAGGTCTATAGTAACTATAACAGTAGGTCTATACCAACTATAACAGTAGGTCTATATCAACTATAACAGTAAGTCTATATCAACTATAACAGTAGGTCTATAGTAACTATAACAGTAGGTCTATTCCAACTATAAAAATAGGTCTATACCATCTATAACAGTAGGTCAATACCAACTATAACAGTACGTCTATGCCAACTATAACAATAGGTCTATAGCAACTATAACAGTAGGTCTATACCAACTATAACAATAGCTCTATACCAACAATAACAATAGGTCTATACCAACCATAACAGTAGGTCTATATCAACTATAACAGTAAGTCTATATCAACTATAACAGTAGGTCTATAGTAACTATAACAGTAGGTCTATACCAACTATAACAATAGGTCTATACCAACTATAACAGTAGGTCTATACCAACTATAACAGTAGGTATATATCAACTATAACAAATGGTCTATACCAACTTTAACAGTAGGTCTATATCAACTATAACAGTAGGTCTATATCAACTATGACAGTAGGTCTATAGTAACTATAATAGTAGGTCTATACCAACTACAACACTAGGTATATAGTAACTAAAACAGTAGGTCTATACCAACTATAACAGTAGGTCTATACAAACTATAACAGTACGTCTATACCAACTATAACAGTAGGTCTATACCAACTATAACAGTAGGTCTATACCAACTATAACAGTAGGTCTATACCAACTATAACAGTAGGTCTATGCCAACTATAACAGTAGGTCTATACCAACTATAACAGTACGTCTATACCAACTATAACAGTACGTCTATACCAACTATAACAGTACGTCTATACCAACTATAACAGTAGGTCTATAGTAGCTATAACAGTAGGTCTATATCAACTATAACAGTAGGTCTATACCATCTATAACAGTAGGTCTATACCAACTATAACAGTACGTCTATACCAACTATAACAGTAGGTCTATACCAACTATAACAGTAGGTCTATACCAACTATAACAGTAGGTCTATACCAACTATAACAGTAGGTCTATACCAACTATAACAGTAGGTATATTCCAACTATAACAGTAGGTCTATACCAACTATAACAGTAGGTCTATACCAACTATAACAGTAGTTCTATTCCAACTATAACAGTAGGTCTATAGTAACTATAACAGTAGGTCTATACCAACTATAACAGTAGTCTATACCAACTATAACAGTATGTCTACATCAACTATAACAGTAGGTCTATAGTAACTATAACAGTAGCTCTATACCAACTATAACAGTATGTCTATATCAACTATAACAGTAGGTCAATAGTAACAATAACAGTAGGTCTATACCAACTATAACAGTAGGTCTATATTAACTATAACAGTAGGTCTATAGTAACTAAAACAGTAGGTCTATACCAACTAAAACAGTAGGTCTATACCAACTATAACAGTATGTCTATAGTACCGATAATAGTAGGTCTATACCAACTATAACAGTAGGTCTATACCAACTATAACAGTAGGTCTATACCAACTATAACAGTAGGACAATAGTAACTATAACAGTAGGTCTATAGTAACTATAACAGTAGGTCTATAGTAACTATAACAGTAGGTCTATACCAACTATAACAGTAGGTCTATACCAACCATAACAGTAGGTCTATACCAACTATAACAGTAGGTCTATATCAACTATAACAATAGGTCTATACCAACTATAACAGTAGGTCTATATCAACTATAACAGTAGGTCTATACCAACTATAAAAGTAGGTCTATACCAACTATAACAATAGGTCTATACCAACTTTAACAGTAGGTCTATATCAACTATAACAGTAGGTCTATATCAACTATAAAAGTAGGTCTATAGTAACTATAATAGTAGGTCTATACCGACTATAACAGTATGTCTATATCAACTATAACATTAGGTCAATACCAACTATAACAGTACATCTATACCAACTATAACAATAGGTCTATACCAACTATAACAGTAGGTCTATACCAACTATAACAATAGCTCTATACCAACTATAACAATAGGTCTATACCAACTATAACAGTAGGTCTATATCAACTATAACAGTAAGTCTATATCAACTATAACAGTAGGTCTATAGTAACTATAACAGTAGGTCTATACCAACTATAACAATAGGTCTATACCAATATAACAGTAGGTCTATACCAACTATAACAGTAGGTCTATATCAACTATAACAATAGGTCTATACCAACTATAACAGTAGGTCTATATCAACTATAACAGTAGGTCTATACCAACTATAAAAGTAGGTCTATACCAACTATAACAATAGGTCTATAACAACTTTAACAGTAGGTCTATATCAACTATAACAGTAGGTCTATATCAACTATAACAGTAGGTCTATAGTAACTATAATAGTAGGTCTAAACCGACTATAACAGTAGGTTTATATCAACTATAACAGTAAGTCTATACCAACTGTAACAATAGGTCTATACCAACTATAACAGTAGGTCTATACCAACTATATCAATAGCTCTATACCAACTATAACAATAGGTCTATACCAACTATAACAGTAGGTCTATATCAACTATAACAGTAAGTCTATATCAACTATAACAGTAGGTCTATAGTAACTATAACAGTAGGTCTATACCAACTATAACAATAGGTCTATACCAACTATAACAGTAGGTCTATACCAACAATAACAGTAGGTCTATACCAACTATAACAATAGGTCTATACCAACTATAACAGTAGGTCTATATCAACTATAACAGTAGGTATATAGTAACTATAACAGTAGGTTTATACCAACTATAACAGCAGGTCTATAGTAACTATAACAGTAGGTCTATTCAACTATAATAGTATGTCTATATTAGCTATAACAGTAGGTCTATATCAACTATAACAGTAGGTCTATACCAACTATAACAATAGGTCTACACCAACTATAACATTAGGTCTATACCAACTATAACAGTAGGTCTATATCAACTATAACAATAGGTCTATACCAACTATAACAGTAGGTCTATATCAACTATAACAGTAGGTCTATACCAACTATAAAAGTAGGTCTATACCAACTACAACAATAGGTCTATACCAACTTTAACAGTAGGTCTATATCAACTATAACAGTAGGTCTATATCAACTATAACAGTAGGTCTATAGTAACTATAATAGTAGGTCTATACCGACTATAACAGTAGGTCTATATCAACTATAACAGTAGGTCAATACCAACTATAACAGTACGTCTATACCAACTGTAACAATAGGTCTATACCAACTATAACAGTAGGTCTATACCAACTATAACAATAGCTCTATACCAACTATAACAATAGGTCTATACCAACTATAACAGTAGGTCTATATCAACTATAACAGTAAGTCTATATCAACTATAACAGTAGGTCTATAGTAACTATAACAGTAGGTCTATACCAACTATAACAATAGGTCTATACCAACTATAACAGTAGGTCTATACCAACTATAACAGTAGGTCTATACCAACTATAACAATAGGTCTATACCAACTATAACAGTAGGTCTATATCAACTATAACAGTAGGTCTATAGTAACTATAACAGTAGGTCTATACCAACTATAACAGCAGGTCTATAGTAACTATAACAGTAGGTATATTCAACTATAATAGTAGGTCTATATTAGCTATAACAGTAGGTCTATATCAACTATAACAGTAGGTCTATATCAACTATAACAGTAGGTCTATAGTAACTATAACTGTAGGTCTATAGTAACTATAAAAGTAGGTCTATACAAACTACACAACTAGGTCTATAGTAACTATAACAGTAGGTCTATACCAACTATAACAGTAGGTCTATACCAACTATAACAGTAGGTCTAAACCAATTAAAACAGTAGGTCTATAGTAACTATAACAGTAGGACTATAGTAACTATAACAGTAGGTCTATTCAACTATAATAGTAGGTCTATACCAACTATAATAGTAGGTCTATAGTAATTAAAACAGTAGGTCTATAGTAACTATAACAGTAGGTATATACCCCACTATAACAGTAGGTCTACACCAACTATAACACTAGGTCTATAGTAATTAAAACAGTAGGTCTAAACCACCTATTACAGTAGGTCTATATCAACTATAACAGTAGGTCTATAGTAACTATAACAGTAGGTCTATACCAACTATAACAGCAGGTCTATAGTAAATATAACAGTAGGTCTATACCAGCTATAACAGTAGGTCTATAGTAACTATAACACTAGGTCTATACCAACTATAAAAGTAGGTCTATACCAACTATAACAATAGGTCTATAGTAACTATAACAGTGGGTCTATAACAACTATAAAAGTAGGTCTATAGTAACTAGAACAGTAGGTATATACCAACTATAACAGTAGGTCTATAGTAACTATAACAGTAGGTATATAGTAACTATAACAGTAGGTCTATACCAACTATAACACTAGGTCTATAGTAACTATAACAGTAGGTCTATACCAACTATAATAGTAGGTCTATAGTAACTATAAATGTAGGTCTATACCAACTATAACACTAGGTCTACAGTAACTATAACAGTTGGTCTATACCAACTATAATAGTAGGTCTATATCAACTATAATAGTAGGTCTATACCAACTATAACACTAGGTCTATAGTAACTATAACAGTAGGTCTATATCAACTATAACAATAGGTCTATACCAACTATAACAGTAGGTCTATATCAACTATAACAGTAGGTCTATACCAACTATAAAAGTAGGTCTATACCAACTACAACAATAGGTCTATACCAACTTTAACAGTAGGTCTATATCAACTATAACAGTAGGTCTATATCAACTATAACAGTAGGTCTATAGTAACTATAATAGTAGGTCTATACCGACTATAACAGTAGGTCTATATCAACTATAACAGTAGGTCAATACCAACTATAACAGTACGTCTATACCAACTGTAACAATAGGTCTATACCAACTATAACAGTAGGTCTATACCAACTATAACAATAGCTCTATACCAACTATAACAGTAGGTCTATACCAACTATAACAGTAGGTCTATATCAACTATAACAGTAAGTCTATATCAACTATAACAGTAGGTCTATAGTAACTATAACAGTAGGTCTATACCAACTATAACAATAGGTCTATACCAACTATAACAGTAGGTCTATACCAACTATAACAGTAGGTCTATACCAACTATAACAGTAGGTCTATACCAACTATAACAGTAGGTCTATATCAACTATAACAGTAGGTCTATAGTAACTATAACAGTAGGTCTATACCAACTATAACAGCAGGTCTATAGTAACTATAACAGTAGGTATATTCAACTATAATAGTAGGTCTATATTAGCTATAACAGTAGGTCTATATCAACTATAACAGTAGGTCTATATCAACTATAACAGTAGGTCTATAGTAACTATAACTGTAGGTCTATAGTAACTATAAAAGTAGGTCTATACAAACTACAACACTAGGTCTATAGTAACTATAACAGTAGGTCTATACCAACTATAACAGTAGGTCTATACCAACTATAACAGTAGGTCTACACCAATTAAAACAGTAGGTCTATAGTAACTATAACAGTAGGACTATAGTAACTATAACAGTAGGTCTATTCAACTATAATAGTAGGTCTATACCAACTATAATAGTAGGTCTATAGTAATTAAAACAGTAGGTCTATAGTAACTATAACAGTAGGTATATACCCCACTATAACAGTAGGTCTACACCAACTATAACACTAGGTCTATAGTAATTAAAACAGTAGGTCTATACCACCTATTACAGTAGGTCTATATCAACTATAACAGTAGGTCTATAGTAACTATAACAGTAGGTCTATACCAACTATAACAGCAGGTCTATAGTAAATATAACAGTAGGTCTATACCAGCTATAACAGTAGGTCTATAGTAACTATAACACTAGGTCTATACCAACTATAAAAGTAGGTCTATACCAACTATAACAATAGGTCTATAGTAACTATAACAGTGGGTCTATAACAACTATAAAAGTAGGTCTATAGTAACTAGAACAGTAGGTATATACCAACTATAACAGTAGGTCTATAGTAACTATAACAGTAGGTATATAGTAACTATAACAGTAGGTCTATACCAACTATAACACTAGGTCTATAGTAACTATAACAGTAGGTCTATACCAACTATAATAGTAGGTCTATAGTAACTATAAATGTAGGTCTATACCAACTATAACACTAGGTCTACAGTAACTATAACAGTTGGTCTATACCAACTATAATAGTAGGTCTATATCAACTATAATAGTAGGTCTATACCAACTATAACACTAGGTCTATAGTAACTATAACAGTAGGTCTATATCAACTATAACAATAGGTCTATACCAACTATAACAGTAGGTCTATATCAACTATAACAGTAGGTCTATACCAACTATAAAAGTAGGTCTATACCAACTACAACAATAGGTCTATACCAACTTTAACAGTAGGTCTACATCAACTATAACAGTAGGTCTATATCAACTATAACAGTAGGTCTATAGTAACTATAATAGTAGGTCTATACCGACTATAACAGTAGGTCTATATCAACTATAACAGTAGGTCAATACCAACTATAACAGTACGTCTATACCAACTGTAACAATAGGTCTATACCAACTATAACAGTAGGTCTATACCAACTATAATAGTAGGTCTATACCAACTATAACAATAGGTCCATCCCAACTATAACAGTAGGTCTATATCAACTATAACAGTAAGTCTATATCAACTATAACAGTAGGTCTATAGTAACTATAACAGTAGGTCTATACCAACTATAACAGTAGGTCTATACCAACTATAACAGTAGGTCTATACCAACTATAACAGTAGGTCTATACCAACTATAACAATAGGTCTATACCAACTATAACAGTAGGTCTATATCAACTATAACAGTAGGTATATAGTAACTATAACAGTAGGTCTATACCAACTATAACAGCAGGTCTATAGTAACTATAACAGTAGGTATATTCAACTATAATAGTAGGTCTATATTAGCTATAACAGTAGGTCTATATCAACTATAACAGTAGGTCTATATCAACTATAACAGTAGGTCTATAGTAACTATAACAGTAGGTCTATAGTAACTATAAAAGTAGGTCTATACAAACTACACAACTAGGTCTATAGTAACTATAACAGTAGATCTATACAAACTATAACAGTAGGTCTATACCAACTACAACAGTAGGTCTATTCAACTAAAACAGTAGGTCTATAGTAACTATAACAGTAGGACTATAGTAACTATAACAGTAGGTCTATTCAACTATAATAGTAGGTCTATACCAACTATAATAGTAGGTCTATAGTAATTAAAACAGTAGGTCTATAGTAACTATAACAGTAGGTATATACCCCACTATAACAGTAGGTCTACACCAACTATAACACTAGGTCTATAGTAATTAAAACAGTAGGTCTAAACCACCTATTACAGTAGGTCTATATCAACTATAACAGTAGGTCTATAGTAACTATAACAGTAGGTCTATACCAACTATAACAGCAGGTCTATAGTAAATATAACAGTAGGTCTATACCAGCTATAACAGTAGGTCTATAGTAACTATAACAGTAGGTCTATACCAACTATAACAGTAGGTCTATAGTAACTATAACAGTAGGTCTATACCAACTATAAAAGTAGGTCTATACCACCTATTACAGTAGGTCTATTTCAACTATGACAGTAGGTCTATAGTAACTATAACAGTAGGTCTATACCAACTATAACAGCAGGTATATAGTAACTATAACAGTATGTCTACATCAACTATAACAGTAGGTCTATAGTAACTATAACAGTAGGTCTATACCAACTATAACAGTAGGTCTATAGTAACTATAACAGTAGCTCTATACCAACTATAACAGTATGTCTATATCAACTATAACAGTAGGTCAATAGTAACAATAACAGTAGGTCTATACCAACTATAACAGTAGGTCTATATTAACTATAACAGTAGGTCTATAGTAACTAAAACAGTAGGTCTATACCAACTAAAACAGTAGGTCTATACCAACTATAACAGTAGGTCTATAGTACCGATAATAGTAGGTCTATACCAACTATAACAGTAGGTCTATAGCAACTATAACAGTAGGTCTATACCAACTATAACAGTAGGACAATAGTAACTATAACAGTAGGTCTATAGTAACTATAACAGTAGGTCTATAGTAACTATAACAGTAGGTCTATACCAACTATAACAGTAGGTCTATACCAACCATAACAGTAGGTCTATACCAACTATAACAGTAGGTCTATATCAACTATAACAATAGGTCTATACCAACTATAACAGTAGGTCTATATCAACTATAACAGTAGGTCAATACCAACTATAAAAGTAGGTCTATATCAACTATAACAATAGGTCTATACCAACTTTAACAGTAGGTCTATATCAACTATAACAGTAGGTCTATATCAACTATAACAGTAGGTCTATAGTAACTATAATAGTAGGTCTATACCAACTATAACAGTAGGTCTATATCAACTATAACAGTAGGTCAATACCAACTATAACAGTACGTCTATACCAACTATAACAATAGGTCTATACCAACTATAACAGTAGGTCTATACCAACTATAACAATAGCTCTATACCAACTATAACAATAGGTCTATACCAACTATAACAGTAGGTCTATATCAACTATAACAGTAAGTCTATCAACTATAACAGTAGGTCTATAGTAACTATAACAGTAGGTCTATACCAACTATAACAATAGGTCTATACCAACTATAACAGTAGGTCTATACCAACTATAACAGTAGGTCTATATCAACTATAACAGTAGGTCTATACCAACTATAACAGTAGGTCTATACCAACTATAACAGTAGGTCTATACCAACTATAAAAGTAGGTCTATACCAACTATAACAATAGGTCTATAACAACTATAACAGTAGGTCTATATCAACTATAACAGTAAGTCTATATCAACTATAACAGTAGGTCTATAGTAACTATAACAGTAGGTCTATACCAACTATAACAGTAGGTCTATACCAACTATAACAGTAGGTCTATACCAACTGTAACAATAGGTCTATACCAACTATAACAGTAGGTCTATACCAACTATATCAATAGGTCTATAGCAACTATAACAGTAGGTCTATACCAACTATAACAGTAGGTCTATACCAACTATAACAGTAAGTCTATATCAACTATAACAGTAGGTCTATAGTAACTATAACAGTAGGTCTATACCAACTATAACAATAGGTCTATACCAACTATAACAGTAGGTCTATACCAACAATAACAGTAGGTCTATACCAACTATAACAATAGGTCTATACCAACTATAACAGTAGGTCTATATCAACTATAACAGTAGGTATATACCAACTATAACAGTAGGTCTATACCAACTATAACAGTAGGTCTATATCAACTATAACAATAGGTCTATACCAACTATAACAGTAGGTCTATATCAACTATAACAGTAGGTCAATACCAACTATAAAAGTAGGTCTATATCAACTATAACAATAGGTCTATACCAACTTTAACAGTAGGTCTATATCAACTATAACAGTAGGTCTATATCAACTATAAAAGTAGGTCTATAGTAACTATAACAGTAGGTCTATAGTAACTATAACAGTAGGTCTATATCAACTATAACAGTAGGTCAATACCAACTATAACAGTACATCTATACCAACTATAACAGTAGGTCTATACCAAATATAACAGTAGGTCTATACCAACTATAACAGTAGGTCTATACCAACTATAACAGTAGGTCTATACCAACTATAACAGTAGGTCTATATCAACTATAACAGTAAGTCTATATCAACTATAACAGTAGGTCTATAGTAACTATAACAGTAGGTCTATACCAACTATAACAGTAGGTCTATACCAACTATAACAGTAGGTCTATACCAACTATAACAGTAGGTCTATACCAACTATAACAATAGGTCTATACCAACTATAACAGTAGGTCTATACCAACTATAACAGTAGGTCTATATCAACTATAACAGTAGGTCTATAGTAACTATAACAGTAGGTCTATAGTAACTATAACAGTAGGTCTATACCAACTATAACAGTAGGTCTATACCAATATAACAGTAGGTCTATACCAACTATAACAGTAGGTCTATATCAACTATAACAATAGGTCTATACCAACTATAACAGTAGGTCTATATCAACTATAACAGTAGGTCTATACCAACTATAAAAGTAGGTCTATACCAACTATAACAATAGGTCTATAACAACTTTAACAGTAGGTCTATATCAACTATAACAGTAGGTCTATATCAACTATAACAGTAGGTCTATAGTAACTATAATAGTAGGTCTAAACCGACTATAACAGTAGGTTTATATCAACTATAACAGTAGGTCTATACCAACTGTAACAATAGGTCTATACCAACTATAACAGTAGGTCTATACCAACTATATCAATAGCTCTATACCAACTATAACAATAGGTCTATACCAACTATAACAGTAGGTCTATATCAACTATAACAGTAAGTCTATATCAACTATAACAGTAGGTCTATAGTAACTATAACAGTAGGTCTATACCAACTATAACAATAGGTCTATACCAACTATAACAGTAGGTCTATACCAACTATAACAGTAGGTCTATACCAACTATAACAGTAGGTCTATATCAACTATAACAGTAGGTCTATACCAACTATAACAGTAGGTATATAGTAACTATAACAGTAGGTTTATACCAACTATAACAGCAGGTCTATAGTAACTATAACAGTAGGTCTATTCAACTATAATAGTATGTCTATATTAGCTATAACAGTAGGTCTATATCAACTATAACAGTAGGTCTATACCAACTATAACAATAGGTCTACACCAACTATAACATTAGGTCTATACCAACTATAACAGTAGGTCTATATCAACTATAACAATAGGTCTATACCAACTATAACAGTAGGTCTATATCAACTATAACAGTAGGTCTATACCAACTATAAAAGTAGGTCTATACCAACTACAACAATAGGTCTATACCAACTTTAACAGTAGGTCTATATCAACTATAACAGTAGGTCTATATCAACTATAACAGTAGGTCTATAGTAACTATAATAGTAGGTCTATACCGACTATAACAGTAGGTCTATATCAACTATAACAGTAGGTCAATACCAACTATAACAGTACGTCTATACCAACTGTAACAATAGGTCTATACCAACTATAACAGTAGGTCTATACCAACTATAACAATAGCTCTATACCAACTATAACAATAGGTCTATACCAACTATAACAGTAGGTCTATATCAACTATAACAGTAAGTCTATATCAACTATAACAGTAGGTCTATAGTAACTATAACAGTAGGTCTATACCAACTATAACAATAGGTCTATACCAACTATAACAGTAGGTCTATACCAACTATAACAGTAGGTCTATACCAACTATAACAATAGGTCTATACCAACTATAACAGTAGGTCTATATCAACTATAACAGTAGGTCTATAGTAACTATAACAGTAGGTCTATACCAACTATAACAGCAGGTCTATAGTAACTATAACAGTAGGTATATTCAACTATAATAGTAGGTCTATATTAGCTATAACAGTAGGTCTATATCAACTATAACAGTAGGTCTATATCAACTATAACAGTAGGTCTATAGTAACTATAACTGTAGGTCTATAGTAACTATAAAAGTAGGTCTATACAAACTACACAACTAGGTCTATAGTAACTATAACAGTAGGTCTATACCAACTATAACAGTAGGTCTATACCAACTATAACAGTAGGTCTAAACCAATTAAAACAGTAGGTCTATAGTAACTATAACAGTAGGACTATAGTAACTATAACAGTAGGTCTATTCAACTATAATAGTAGGTCTATACCAACTATAATAGTAGGTCTATAGTAATTAAAACAGTAGGTCTATAGTAACTATAACAGTAGGTATATACCCCACTATAACAGTAGGTCTACACCAACTATAACACTAGGTCTATAGTAATTAAAACAGTAGGTCTAAACCACCTATTACAGTAGGTCTATATCAACTATAACAGTAGGTCTATAGTAACTATAACAGTAGGTCTATACCAACTATAACAGCAGGTCTATAGTAAATATAACAGTAGGTCTATACCAGCTATAACAGTAGGTCTATAGTAACTATAACACTAGGTCTATATCAACTATAATAGTAGGTCTATAGTAACTATAACAGTAGGTCTATACAAACTATAACAGTAGGTCTATACCAACTATAACAGTAGTTCTATTCCAACTATAACAGTAGGTCTATAGTAACTATAACAGTAGGTCTATACCAACTATAACAGCAGTCTATACCAACTATAACAGTATGTCTACATCAACTATAACAGTAGGTCTATAGTAACTATAACAGTAGGTCTATACCAACTATAACAGTAGGTCTATAGTAACTATAACAGTAGGTCTATACCAACTATAACAGTATGTCTATATCAACTATAACAGTAGGTCAATAGTAACTATAACAGTAGGTCTATACCAACTATAACAGTAGGTCTATATTAACTATAACAGTAGGTCTATAGTAACTAAAACAGTAGGTCTATACCAACTAAAACAGTAGGTCTATACCAACTATAACAGTATGTCTATAGTAACGATAATAGTAGGTCTATACCAACTATAACAGTAGGTCTATAGCAACTATAACAGTATGTCTATACCAACTATAACAGTAGGACAATAGTAACTATAACAGTAGGTCTATAGTAACTATAACAGTAGGTCTATAGTAACTATAACAGTAGGTCTATACCAACTATAACAGTAGGTCTATACCAACCATAACAGTAGGTCTATACCAACTATAACAGTAGGTCTATATCAACTATAACAATAGGTCTATACCAACTATAACAGTAGGTCTATATCAACTATAACAGTAGGTCTATACCAACTATAACAGTAGGTCTATATCAACTATAATAGTAGGTCTATAGTAACTAGAACAGTAGGTCTATATCAACTATAATAGTAGGTCTATATCAACTATAAAAGTAGGTCTATAGTAACTATAATAGTAGGTCTATACCGACTATAACAGTAGGTCTATATCAACTATAACAGTAGGTCAATACCAACTATAACAGTACGTCTATACCAACTATAACAGTAGGTCTATACCAACTATAACAGTAGGTCTATACCAACTATAACAATAGCTCTATACCAACAATAACAATAGGTCTATACCAACTATAACAGTAGGTCTATATCAACTATAACATCAAGTCTATCAACTATAACAGTAGGTCTTTAGTAACTATAACAGTAGGTCTATACCAACTATAACAATAGGTCTACACCAACTATAACAGTAGGTCTATACCAACTATAACAGTAGGTCTATATCAACTATAACAATAGGTCTATACCAACTATAACAGTAGGTCTATATCAACTATAACAGTAGGTCTATACCAACTATAAAAGTAGGTCTATACCAACTATAACAACAGGTCTATACCAACTTTAACAGTAGGTCTATATCAACTATAACAGTAGGTCTATATCAACTATAACAGTAGGTCTATAGTAACTATAATAGTAGGTCTAAACCGACTATAACAGTAGGTTTATATCAACTATAACAGTAGGTCTATACCAACTGTAACAATAGGTCTATACCAACTATAACAGTAGGTCTATACCAACTATAACAATAGCTCTATACCAACTATAACAATAGGTCTATACCAACTATAACAGTAGGTCTATATCAACTATAACAGTAAGTCTATATCAACTATAACAGTAGGTCTATAGTAACTATAACAGTAGGTCTATACCAACTATAACAGTAGGTCTATACCAACTATAACAGTAGGTCTATACCAACTATAACAGTAGGTCTATACCAACTATAACAATAGGTCTATACCAACTATAACAGTAGGTCTATATCAACTATAACAGTAGGTATATACCAACCATAACAGTAGGTCTATACCAACTATAACAGTAGGTCTATATCAACTATAACAATAGGTCTATACCAACTATAACAGTAGGTCTATATCAACTATAACAGTAGGTCAATACCAACTATAAAAGTAGGTCTATATCAACTATAACAGTAGGTCTATACCAACTATAACAGTAGGTCTATATCAACTATAACAGTAGGTCTATATCAACTATAAAAGTAGGTCTATAGTAACTATAATAGTAGGTCTATACCGACTATAACAGTAGGTCTATATCAACTATAACAGTAGGTCTATACCAACTATAACAGTACATCTATACCAACTATAACAATAGGTCTATACCAACTATAACAGTAGGTCTATACCAACTATAACAATAGCTCTATACCAACTATAACAATAGGTCTATACCAACTATAACAGTAGGTCTATATCAACTATAACAGTAAGTCTATATCAACTATAACAGTAGGTCTATAGTAACTATAACAGTAGGTCTATACCAACTATAACAATAGGTCTATACCAATATAACAGTAGGTCTATACCAACTATAACAGTAGGTCTATATCAACTATAACAATAGGTCTATACCAACTATAACAGTAGGTCTATACCAACTATAACAGTAGGTCTATATCAACTATAACAGTAAGTCTATATCAACTATAACAGTAGGTCTATAGTAACTATAACAGTAGGTCTATACCAACTATAACAATAGGTCTATACCAATATAACAGTAGGTCTATACCAACTATAACAGTAGGTCTATATCAACTATAACAATAGGTCTATACCAACTATAACAGTAGGTCTATATCAACTATAACAGTAGGTCTATACCAACTATAAAAGTAGGTCTATACCAACTATAACAACAGGTCTATACCAACTTTAACAGTAGGTCTATATCAACTATAACAGTAGGTCTATATCAACTATAACAGTAGGTCTATAGTAACTATAATAGTAGGTCTATACCGACTATAACAATAGGTCTATACCAACTATAACAGTACGTCTATACCAACTGTAACAATAGGTCTATACCAACTATAACAGTAGGTCTATACCAACTATATCAATAGCTCTATACCAACTATAACAATAGGTCTATACCAACTATAACAGTAGGTCTATATCAACTATAACAGTAAGTCTATATCAACTATAACAGTAGGTCTATAGTAACTATAACAGTAGGTCTATACCAACTATAACAATAGGTCTATACCAACTATAACAGTAGGTCTATACCAACTATAACAGTAGGTCTATACCAACTATAACAATAGGTCTATACCAACTATAACAGTAGGTCTATATCAACTATAACAGTAGGTATATAGTAACTATAACAGTAGGTTTATACCAACTATAACAGCAGGTCTATAGTAACTATAACAGTAGGTCTATTCAACTATAATAGTATGTCTATATTAGCTATAACAGTAGGTCTATATCAACTATAACAGTAGGTCTATACCAACTATAACAATAGGTCTACACCAACTATAACATTAGGTCTATACCAACTATAACAGTAGGTCTATATCAACTATAACAATAGGTCTATACCAACTATAACAGTAGGTCTATATCAACTATAACAGTAGGTCTATACCAACTATAAAAGTAGGTCTATACCAACTACAACAATAGGTCTATACCAACTTTAACAGTAGGTCTATATCAACTATAACAGTAGGTCTATATCAACTATAACAGTAGGTCTATAGTAACTATAATAGTAGGTCTATACCGACTATAACAGTAGGTCTATATCAACTATAACAGTAGGTCAATACCAACTATAACAGTACGTCTATACCAACTGTAACAATAGGTCTATACCAACTATAACAGTAGGTCTATACCAACTATAACAATAGCTCTATACCAACTATAACAATAGGTCTATACCAACTATAACAGTAGGTCTATATTAACTATAACAGTAAGTCTATATCAACTATAACAGTAGGTCTATAGTAACTATAACAGTAGGTCTATACCAACTATAACAATAGGTCTATACCAACTATAACAGTAGGTCTATACCAACTATAACAGTAGGTCTATACCAACTATAACAATAGGTCTATACCAACTATAACAGTAGGTCTATATCAACTATAACAGTAGGTCTATAGTAACTATAACAGTAGGTCTATACCAACTATAACAGCAGGTCTATAGTAACTATAACAGTAGGTATATTCAACTATAATAGTAGGTCTATATTAGCTATAACAGTAGGTCTATATCAACTATAACAGTAGGTCTATATCAACTATAACAGTAGGTCTATAGTAACTATAACTGTAGGTCTATAGTAACTATAAAAGTAGGTCTATACAAACTACACAACTAGGTCTATAGTAACTATAACAGTAGGTCTATACCAACTATAACAGTAGGTCTATACCAACTATAACAGTAGGTCTAAACCAATTAAAACAGTAGGTCTATAGTAACTATAACAGTAGGACTATAGTAACTATAACAGTAGGTCTATTCAACTATAATAGTAGGTCTATACCAACTATAATAGTAGGTCTATAGTAATTAAAACAGTAGGTCTATAGTAACTATAACAGTAGGTATATACCCCACTATAACACTAGGTCTACACCAACTATAACACTAGGTCTATAGTAATTAAAACAGTAGGTCTAAACCACCTATTACAGTAGGTCTATATCAACTATAACAGTAGGTCTATAGTAACTAGAACAGTAGGTCTATACCAACTATAACAGTAGGTCTATATCAACTATAATAGTAGGTCTATAGTAACTAGAACAGTAGGTCTATAGTAACTATAAAAGTAGGTCTATAGTAACTAGAACAGTAGGTATATACCAACTATAACAGTAGGTCTATAGTAACTATAACAGTAGGTATATAGTAACTATAACAGTAGGTCTATACCAACTATAACACTAGGTCTATAGTAACTATAACAGTAGGTCTATACCAACTATAACACTAGGTCTACAGTAACTATAACAGTTGGTCTATACCAACTATAATAGTAGGTCTATATCAACTATAATAGTAGGTCTATACCAACTATAACACTAGGTCTATAGTAACTATAACAGTAGGTCTATATCAACTATAACAATAGGTCTATACCAACTATAACAGTAGGTCTATATCAACTATAACAGTAGGTCTATACCAACTATAAAAGTAGGTCTATACCAACTACAACAATAGGTCTATACCAACTTTAACAGTAGGTCTATATCAACTATAACAGTAGGTCTATATCAACTATAACAGTAGGTCTATAGTAACTATAATAGTAGGTCTATACCGACTATAACAGTAGGTCTATATCAACTATAACAGTAGGTCAATACCAACTATAACAGTACGTCTATACCAACTGTAACAATAGGTCTATACCAACTATAACAGTAGGTCTATACCAACTATAACAATAGCTCTATACCAACTATAACAATAGGTCTATACCAACTATAACAGTAGGTCTATATCAACTATAACAGTAAGTCTATATCAACTATAACAGTAGGTCTATAGTAACTATAACAGTAGGTCTACACCAACTATAACAATAGGTCTATACCAACTATAACAGTAGGTCTATACCAACTATAACAGTAGGTCTATACCAACTATAACAATAGGTCTATACCAACTATAACAGTAGGTCTATATCAACTATAACAGTAGGTCTATAGTAACTATAACAGTAGGTCTATACCAACTATAACAGCAGGTCTATAGTAACTATAACAGTAGGTATATTCAACTATAATAGTAGGTCTATATTAGCTATAACAGTAGGTCTATATCAACTATAACAGTAGGTCTATATCAACTATAACAGTAGGTCTATAGTAACTATAACAGTAGGTCTATAGTAACTATAAAAGTAGGTCTATACAAACTACACAACTAGGTCTATAGTAACTATAACAGTAGGTCTATACCAACTATAACAGTAGGTCTATACCAACTATAACAGTAGGTCTAAACCAATTAAAACAGTAGGTCTATAGTAACTATAACAGTAGGACTATAGTAACTATAACAGTAGGTCTATTCAACTATAATAGTAGGTCTATACCAACTATAATAGTAGGTCTATAGTAATTAAAACAGTAGGTCTATAGTAACTATAACAGTAGGTATATACCCCACTATAACAGTAGGTCTACACCAACTATAACACTAGGTCTATAGTAATTAAAACAGTAGGTCTAAACCACCTATTACAGTAGGTCTATATCAACTATAACAGTAGGTCTATAGTAACTATAACAGTAGGTCTATACCAACTATAACAGCAGGTCTATAGTAAATATAACAGTAGGTCTATACCAGCTATAACAGTAGGTCTATAGTAACTATAACACTAGGTCTATATCAACTATAATAGTAGGTCTATAGTAACTATAACAGTAGGTCTATACCAACTATAACAGTAGGTCTATACCAACTATAACAGTAGTTCTATTCCAACTATAACAGTAGGTCTATAGTAACTATAACAGTAGGTCTATACCAACTATAACAGCAGTCTATACCAACTATAACAGTATGTCTACATCAACTATAACAGTAGGTCTATAGTAACTATAACAGTAGGTCTATACCAACTATAACAGTAGGTCTATAGTAACTATAACAGTAGCTCTATACCAACTATAACAGTATGTCTATATCAACTATAACAGTAGGTCAATAGTAACAATAACAGTAGGTCTATACCAACTATAACAGTAGGTCTATATTAACTATAACAGTAGGTCTATAGTAACTAAAACAGTAGGTCTATACCAACTAAAACAGTAGGTCTATACCAACTATAACAGTATGTCTATAGTACCGATAATAGTAGGTCTATACCAACTATAACAGTAGGTCTATACCAACTATAACAGTATGTCTATACCAACTATAACAGTAGGACAATAGTAACTATAACAGTAGGTCTATAGTAACTATAACAGTAGGTCTATAGTAACTATAACAGTAGGTCTATACCAACTATAACAGTAGGTCTATACCAACCATAACAGTAGGTCTATACCAACTATAACAGTAGGTCTATATCAACTATAACAATAGGTCTATACCAACTATAACAGTAGGTCTATATCAACTATAACAGTAGGTCAATACCAACTATAAAAGTAGGTCTATATCAACTATAACAATAGGTCTATACCAACTTTAACAGTAGGTCTATATCAACTATAACAGTAGGTCTATATCAACTATAAAAGTAGGTCTATAGTAACTATAATAGTAGGTCTATACCGACTATAACAGTAGGTCTATATCAACTATAACAGTAGGTCAATACCAACTATAACAGTACATCTATACCAACTATAACAATAGGTCTATACCAACTATAACAGTAGGTCTATACCAACTATAACAATAGCTCTATACCAACTATAACAATAGGTCTATACCAACTATAACAGTAGGTCTATATCAACTATAACAGTAAGTCTATATCAACTATAACAGTAGGTCTATAGTAACTATAACAGTAGGTCTATACCAACTATAACAATAGGTCTATACCAATATAACAGTAGGTCTATACCAACTATAACAGTAGGTCTATATCAACTATAACAGTAGGTCTATACCAACTATAACAGTAGGTCTATATCAACTATAACAGTAGGTCTATACCAACTATAATAGTAGGTCTATACCAACTATAACAATAGGTCTATAACAACTATAACAGTAGGTCTATATCAACTATAACAGTAGGTCTATATCAACTATAACAGTAGGTCTATAGTAACTATAATAGTAGGTCTAAACCAACTATAACAGTAGGTTTATATCAACTATAACAGTAAGTCTATACCAACTATAACAGTAGGTCTACACCAACTATAACAGTAGGTCTATACCAACTATATCAATAGCTCTATACCAACTATAACAATAGGTCTATACCAACTATAACAGTAGGTCTATATCAACTATAACAGTAAGTCTATATCAACTATAACAGTAGGTCTATAGTAACTATAACAGTAGGTCTATACCAACTATAACAATAGGTCTATACCAACTATAACAGTAGGTCTATACCAACTATAACAGTAGGTCTATACCAACTATAACAATAGGTCTATACCAACTATAACAGTAGGTCTATATCAACTATAACAGTAGGTATATAGTAACTATAACAGTAGGTTTATACCAACTATAACAGCAGGTCTATAGTAACTATAACAGTAGGTCTATTCAACTATAATAGTATGTCTATATTAGCTATAACAGTAGGTCTATATCAACTATAACAGTAGGTCTATACCAACTATAACAATAGGTCTACACCAACTATAACATTAGGTCTATACCAACTATAACAGTAGGTCTATATCAACTATAACAATAGGTCTATACCAACTATAACAGTAGGTCTATATCAACTATAACAGTAGGTCTATACCAACTATAAAAGTAGGTCTATACCAACTACAACAATAGGTCTATACCAACTTTAACAGTAGGTCTATATCAACTATAACAGTAGGTCTATATCAACTATAACAGTAGGTCTATAGTAACTATAATAGTAGGTCTATACCGACTATAACAGTAGGTCTATATCAACTATAACAGTAGGTCAATACCAACTATAACAGTACGTCTATACCAACTGTAACAATAGGTCTATACCAACTATAACAGTAGGTCTATACCAACTATAACAATAGCTCTATACCAACTATAACAATAGGTCTATACCAACTATAACAGTAGGTCTATATTAACTATAACAGTAAGTCTATATCAACTATAACAGTAGGTCTATAGTAACTATAACAGTAGGTCTATACCAACTATAACAATAGGTCTATACCAACTATAACAGTAGGTCTATACCAACTATAACAGTAGGTCTATACCAACTATAACAATAGGTCTATACCAACTATAACAGTAGGTCTATATCAACTATAACAGTAGGTCTATAGTAACTATAACAGTAGGTCTATACCAACTATAACAGCAGGTCTATAGTAACTATAACAGTAGGTATATTCAACTATAATAGTAGGTCTATATTAGCTATAACAGTAGGTCTATATCAACTATAACAGTAGGTCTATATCAACTATAACAGTAGGTCTATAGTAACTATAACTGTAGGTCTATAGTAACTATAAAAGTAGGTCTATACAAACTACACAACTAGGTCTATAGTAACTATAACAGTAGGTCTATACCAACTATAACAGTAGGTCTATACCAACTATAACAGTAGGTCTAAACCAATTAAAACAGTAGGTCTATAGTAACTATAACATTAGGACTATAGTAACTATAACAGTAGGTCTATTCAACTATAATAGTAGGTCTATACCAACTATAATAGTAGGTCTATAGTAATTAAAACAGTAGGTCTATAGTAACTATAACAGTAGGTATATACCCCACTATAACAGTAGGTCTACACCAACTATAACACTAGGTCTATAGTAATTAAAACAGTAGGTCTAAACCACCTATTACAGTAGGTCTATATCAACTATAACAGTAGGTCTATAGTAACTAGAACAGTAGGTCTATACCAACTATAACAGTAGGTCTATATCAACTATAATAGTAGGTCTATAGTTACTAGAACAGTAGGTCTATAGTAACTAGAACAGTAGGTCTATAGTAACTAAAACAGTAGGTCTATACCAACTATAACAGTAGGCCTATAGTAACTATAACAGTATGTCTATATCAACTATAATAGTAGGTCTATAGTAACTATAACAGTAGGTCTATAGTAAATATAACAGTATTTTTATACCAACTATAACAGTATGTCTATACCAACTTTAACAATAGGTCTATACCAACTATAACAGTAGGTCTATACCAACTATAACAATAGGTCTATACCAACTATAACAGTAAGTCTATATCAACTATAACAGTAGGTCTATAGTAACTATAACAGTAGGTCTATAGTAACTATAACAGTAGGTCTATACCAACTATAACAGTAGGTCTATATCAACTATAACAGTAGGTCTATATCAACTATAACAGTAGGTCTATAGTAACTATAGCAGTAGGTCTATTCCAACTATAAAAATAGGTCTATACCATCTATAACAGTAGGTCAATACCAACTATAACAGTACGTCTATACCAACTATAACAACAGGTCTATACCAACTATAACAGTAGGTCTATACCAAATATAACAATAGCTCTATACCAACAATAACAATAGGTCTATACCAACTATAACAGTAGGTCTATATCAACTATAACAGTACGTCTATATCAACTATAACAGTAGGTCTATAGTAACTATAACAGTAGGTCTATACCAACTATAACAATAGGTCTATACCAACTATAACAGTAGGTCTATACCAACTATAACAGTAGTTCTATATCAACTATAACAATAGGTCTATACCAACTATAACAGTAGGTCTATATCAACTATAACAGTAGGTCTATACCAACTATAAAAGTAGGTCTATACCAACTATAACAATAGGTCTATACCAACTTTAACAGTAGGTCTATATCAACTATATCAGTAGGTCTATATCAACTATAACAGTAGGTCTATAGTAACTATAATAGTAGGTCTATACCGACTACAACACTAGGTCTATAGTAACTAGAACAGTAGGTCTATACCAACTATAACAGTAGGTCTATATCAACTATAAAAGTAGGTCTATAGTAACTATAACAGTAGGTCTATACCAACTATAACAGTAGGTATATACCAACTATAACAGTAGGTCTATACCAACTATAACAGTAGGTCTATACCAACTATAACAGTAGGTCTATACCAACTATAACAGTAGGTCTATACCAACTATAACAGTAGGTCTATACCAACTATAACAGTAGGTCTATACCAACTATAACAGTAGGTCTATACCAACTATAACAGTAGGTCTATACCAACTATAACAGTACGTCTATACCAACTATAACAGTAGGTCTATACCAACTATAACAGTAGGTCTATCGTAGCTATAACAGTAGGTCTATATCAACTATAACAGTAGGTCTATACCATCTATAACAGTAGGAATATAGTAACTATAACAGTAGGTTTATAGTAACTATAACAGTAGGTCTATAGTAACTAGAACAGTAGGTCTATACCAACTATAACAGTAGGTCTATATCAACTATAATAGTAGGTCTATAGTAACTATAACAGTAGGTCTATACCAACTATAACAGTAGGTCTATAGTAACTAAAACAGTAGGTCTATACCAACTATAACAGTAGGCCTATAGTAACTATAACAGTAGGTCTATATCAACTATAATAGTAGGTCTATAGTAACTAGAACAGTAGGTCTATATCAACTATAATAGTAGGTCTATAGTAAATATAACAGTATGTCTATACCAACTATAACAGTATGTCTATACCAACTATAACAATAGGTCTATACCAACTATAACAGTAGGTCTATACCAACTATAACAATAGGTCTATACCAACTATAACAGTAAGTCTATATCAACTATAACAGTAGGTATATAGTAACTATAACAGTAGGTCTATAGTAACTATAACAGTAGGTCTATACCAACTATAACAGTAGGTCTATATCAACTATAACAGTAAGTCTATATCAACTATAACAGTAGGTCTATAGTAACTATAACAGTAGGTCTATTCCAACTATAAAAATAGGTCTTTTCCATCTATAACAGTAGGTCAATACCAACTATAACAGTACGTCTATGCCAACTATAACAATAGGTCTATAGCAACTATAACAGTAGGTCTATACCAACTATAACAATAGCTCTATACCAACTATAACAATAGGTCTATACCAACCATAACAGTAGGTCTATATCAACTATAACAGTAAGTCTATATCAACTATAACAGTAGGTCTATAGTAACTATAACAGTAGGTCTATACCAACTATAACAGTAGGTCTATACCAACTATAACAGTAGGTCTATACCAACTATAACAGTAGGTATATATCAACTATAACAATAGGTCTATACCAACTTTAACAGTAGGTCTATATCAACTATAACAGTAGGTCTATATCAACTATGACAGTAGGTCTATAGTAACTATAATAGTAGGTCTATACCGACTACAACACTAGGTATATAGTAACTAAAACAGTAGGTCTATACCAACTATAACAGTAGGTCTATACCAACTATAACAGTACGTCTATACCAACTATAACAGTAGGTCTATACCAACTATAACAGTAGGTCTATACCAACTATAACAGTAGGTCTATGCCAACTATAACAGTAGGTCTATACCAACTATAACAGTACGTCTATACCAACTATAACAGTACGTCTATACCAACTATAACAGTATGTCTATACCAACTATAACAGTAGGTCTATAGTAGCTATAACAGTAGGTCTATATCAACTATAACAGTAGGTCTATACCATCTATAACAGTAGGTCTATACCAACTATAACAGTACGTCTATACCAACTATAACAGTAGGTCTATACCAACTATAACAGTAGGTCTATACCAACTATAACAGTAGGTCTATACCAACTATAACAGTAGGTCTATACCATCTATAACAGTAGGAATATAGTAACTATAACAGTAGGTTTATAGTAACTATAACAGTAGGTCTATAGTAACTAGAACAGTAGGTCTATACCAACTATAACAGTAGGTCTATATCAACTATAATAGTAGGTCTATAGTAACTATAACAGTAGGTCTATACCAACTATAACAGTAGGTCTATAGTAACTATAACAGTAGGTCTATACCAACTATAACAGTAGGTCTATAGTAACTATAACAGTAGGTCTATATCAACTATAACAGTAGGTCTATAGTAACTAGAACAGTAGGTCTATATCAACTATAACAGTAGGTCTATAGTAAATATAACAGTATGTCTATACCAACTATAACAGTATGTCTATACCAACTATAACAATAGGTCTATACCAACTATAACAGTAGGTCTATACCAACTATAACAATAGGTCTATACCAACTATAACAGTAAGTCTATATCAACTATAACAGTAGGTCTATAGTAACTATAACAGTAGGTCTATAGTAACTATAACAGTAGGTCTATACCAACTATAACAGTAGGTCTATATCAACTATAACAGTAGGTCTATATCAACTATAACAGTAGGTCTATAGTAACTATAACAGTAGGTCTATTCCAACTATAACAGTAGGTCTATACCATCTATAACAGTAGGTCAATACCAACTATAACAGTACGTCTATGCCAACTATAACAATAGGTCTATAGCAACTATAACAGTAGGTCTATACCAACTATAACAATAGCTCTATACCAACAATAACAATAGGTCTATACCAACCATAACAGTAGGTCTATATCAACTATAACAGTAAGTCTATATCAACTATAACAGTAGGTCTATAGTAACTATAACAGTAGGTCTATACCAACTATAACAATAGGTCTATACCAACTATAACAGTAGGTCTATACCAACTATAACAGTAGGTATATATCAACTATAACAATAGGTCTATACCAACTTTAACAGTAGGTCTATATCAACTATAACAGTAGGTCTATATCAACTATGACAGTAGGTCTATAGTAACTATAATAGTAGGTCTATACCAACTACAACACTAGGTCTATAGTAACTATAACAGTAGGTCTATACCACCTATAACAGTAGGTCTATACCAACTATAACAGTAGGTCTATACCAACTATAACAGTAGGTCTATACCAACTATAACAGTAGGTCTATACCAACTATAACAGTAGGTCTATACCAACTATAACAGTAGGTCTATACCAACTATAACAGTAGGTATATTCCAACTATAACAGTAGGTCTATACCAACTATAACAGTAGGTCTATACCAACTATAACAGTAGGTCTATTCCAACTATAACAGTAGGTCTATAGTAACTATAACAGTAGGTCTATACCAACTATAACAGTAGTCTATACCAACTATAACAGTATGTCTACATCAACTATAACAGTAGGTCTATAGTAACTATAACAGTAGCTCTATACCAACTATAACAGTATGTCTATATCAACTATAACAGTAGGTCAATAGTAACAATAACAGTAGGTCTATACCAACTATAACAGTAGGTCTATATTAACTATAACAGTAGGTCTATAGTAACTAAAACAGTAGGTCTATACCAACTAAAACAGTAGGTCTATACCAACTATAACAGTATGTCTATAGTACCGATAATAGTAGGTCTATACCAACTATAACAGTAGGTCTATACCAACTATAACAGTAGGTCTATACCAACTATAACAGTAGGACAATAGTAACTATAACAGTAGGTCTATACCAACTATAACAGTAGGTCTATACAAACTATAACAGTACGTCTATACCAACTATAACAGTAGGTCTATACCAACTATAACAGTAGGTCTATACCAACTATAACAGTAGGTCTATACCAACTATAACAGTAGGTCTATGCCAACTATAACAGTAGGTCTATACCAACTATAACAGTAGCGTCTATACCAACTATAACAGTAGGTCTATACCAACTATAACAGTAGGTCTATACCAACTATAACAGTAGGTCTATAGTAACTATAACAGTAGGTCTATATCAACTATAACAGTAGGTCTATACCATCTATAACAGTAGGTCTATACCAACTATAACAGTAGGTCTATACCAACTATAACAGTAGGTCTATACCAACTATAACAGTAGGTCTATACCAACTATAACAGTAGGTCTATACCAACTATAACAGTAGGTCTATACCAACTATAACAGTAGGTATATTCCAACTATAACAGTAGGTCTATACCAACTATAACAGTAGGTCTATACCAACTATAACAGTAGTTCTATTCCAACTATAACAGTAGGTCTATAGTAACTATAACAGTAGGTCTATACCAACTATAACACTAGGTCTATAGTAACTATAACAGTAGGTCTACATCAACTATAACAGTAGGTCTATAGTAACTATAACAGTAGCTCTATACCAACTATAACAGTATGTCTATATCAACTATAACAGTAGGTCAATAGTAACAATAACAGTAGGTCTATACCAACTATAACAGTAGGTCTATATTAACTATAACAGTAGGTCTATAGTAACTAAAACAGTAGGTCTATACCAACTAAAACAGTAGGTCTATACCAACTATAACAGTATGTCTATAGTACCGATAATAGTAGGTCTATACCAACTATAACAGTAGGTCTATACCAACTATAACAGTAGGTCTATACCAACTATAACAGTAGGACAATAGTAACTATAACAGTAGGTCTATAGTAACTATAACAGTAGGTCTATAGTAACTATAACAGTAGGTCTATACCAACTATAACAGTAGGTCTATACCAACCATAACAGTAGGTCTATACCAACTATAACAATAGGTCTATACCAACTATAACAGTAGGTCTATACCAACTATAACAGTAGGTATATATCAACTATAACAATAGGTCTATACCAACTTTAACAGTAGGTCTATATCAACTATAACAGTAGGTCTATATCAACTATGACAGTAGGTCTATAGTAACTATAATAGTAGGTCTATACCAACTACAACACTAGGTATATAGTAACTAAAACAGTAGGTCTATACCAACTATAACAGTAGGTCTATACAAACTATAACAGTACGTCTATACCAACTATAACAGTAAGTCTATATCAACTATAACAGTAGGTCTATAGTAACTATAACAGTAGGTCTATTCCAACTATAAAAATAGGTCTATACCATCTATAACAGTAGGTCAATACCAACTATAACAGTACGTCTATGCCAACTATAACAATAGGTCTATAGCAACTATAACAGTAGGTCTATACCAACTATAACAATAGCTCTATACCAACAATAACAATAGGTCTATACCAACTATAACAGTAGGTCTATATCAACTATAACAGTAAGTCTATATCAACTATAACAGTAGGTCTATAGTAACTATAACAGTAGGTCTATACCAACTATAACAATAGGTCTATACCAACTATAACAGTAGGTCTATACCAACTATAACAGTAGGTATATATCAACTATAACAATAGGTCTATACCAACTTTAACAGTAGGTCTATATCAACTATAACAGTAGGTCTATATCAACTATGACAGTAGGTCTATAGTAACTATAATAGTAGGTCTATACCAACTACAACACTAGGTATATAGTAACTATAACAGTAGGTCTATACCATCTATAACAGTAGGTCTATACCAACTATAACAGTACGTCTATACCAACTATAACAGTAGGTCTATACCAACTATAACAGTAGGTCTATACCAACTATAACAGTAGGTCTATACCAACTATAACAGTAGGTCTATACCAACTATAACAGTAGGTATATTCCAACTATAACAGTAGGTCTATACCAACTATAACAGTAGGTCTATACCAACTATAACAGTAGGTCTATACCAACTATAACAGTAGGTCTATAGTAACTATAACAGTAGGTCTATACCAACTATAACAGTAGGTCTATACCAACTATAACAGTAGGTCTACACCAATTAAAACACTAGGTCTATAGTAACTATAACAGTAGGTCTATACCAACTATAACAGTAGGTCTATACCAACTATAACAGTAGGTCAATAGTAACAATAACAGTAGGTCTATACCAACTATAACAGTAGGTCTATATTAACTATAACAGTAGGTCTATAGTAACTAAAACAGTAGGTCTATACCAACTAAAACAGTAGGTCTATACCAACTATAACAGTAGGTCTATAGTACCGATAACAGTAGGTCTATACCAACTATAACAGTAGGTCTATACCAACTATAACAGTAGGTCTATACCAACTATAACAGTAGGACAATAGTAACTATAACAGTAGGTCTATACCAACTATAACAGTAGGTCTATACAAACTATAACAGTACGTCTATACCAACTATAACAGTAGGTCTATACCAACTATAACAGTAGGTCTATACCAACTATAACAGTAGGTCTATACCAACTATAACAGTAGGTCTATGCCAACTATAACAGTAGGTCTATACCAACTATAACAGTACGTCTATACCAACTATAACAGTACATCTATACCAACTATAACAGTACGTCTATACCAACTATAACAGTAGGTCTATAGTAGCTATAACAGTAGGTCTATATCAACTATAACAGTAGGTCTATACCATCTATAACAGTAGGTCTATACCAACTATAACAGTACGTCTATACCAACTATAACAGTAGGTCTATACCAACTATAACAGTAGGTCTATACCAACTATAACAGTAGGTCTATACCAACTATAACAGTAGGTCTATACCAACTATAACAGTAAGTCTATATTCCAACTATAACAGTAGGTCTATACCAACTATAACAGTAGGTCTATACCAACTATAACAGTAGTTCTATTCCAACTATAACAGTAGGTCTATAGTAACTATAACAGTAGGTCTATACCAACTATAACAGTAGGTCTATACCAACTATAACAGTATGTCTACATCAACTATAACAGTAGGTCTATAGTAACTATAACAGTAGGTCTATACCAACTATAACAGTAGGTCTATATCAACTATAACAGTAGGTCTATAGTAACAATAACAGTAGGTCTATACCAACTATAACAGTAGGTCTATATTAACTATAACAGTAGGTCTATAGTAACTAAAACAGTAGGTCTATACCAAATATAACAGTAGGTCTATACCAACTATAACAGTAGGTCTATAGTAACAATAACAGTAGGTCTATACCAACTATAACAGTAGGTCTATATTAACTATAACAGTAGGTCTATACCAACTATAACAGTAGGACAATAGTAACTATAACAGTAGGTCTATAGTAACTATAACAGTAGGTCTATAGTAACTATAACAGTAGGTCTATACCAACTATAACAGTAGGTCTATATCAACTATAACAGTAGGTCTATACCAACTATAACAGTAGGTCTATACCAACTATAACAGTAGGTCTATACCAACTATAACAGTAGGTATATATCAACTATAACAATAGGTCTATACCAACTATAACAGTATGTCTATATCAACTATAACAGTAAGTCTATATCAACTATAACAGTAGGTCTATAGTAACTATAACAGTAGGTCTATACCAACTATAACAGTAGGTCTATAGTAACTAAAACAGTAGGTCTATTCCAACTATAACAGTAGGTCTATACCAACTATAACAGTAGGTCTATACCAACTATAACAGTAGGTCTATACCAACTATAACAGTAGGTCTATACCAACTATAACAGTAGGTCTATACCAACTATAACAGTAGGTCTATGCCAACTATAACAGTAGGTCTATTCCAACTATAACAGTAGGTCTATACCAACTATAACAGTAGGTCTATACCAACTATAACAGCAGGTCTATTCAACTATAAGAGTAGGTCTATAGTAGCTATAACAGTAGGTCTATATCAACTATAACAGTAGGTCTATATCAACTATAACAGTAGGTCTATACCAACTATAACAGTAGGTCTATACCAACTATAACAGTAGGTCTATACCAACTATAACAGTAGGTCTATAGTAACTAAAACAGTAGGTCTATACCAACTAAAACAGTAGGTCTATACCAACTATAACAGTATGTCTATAGTACCGATAATAGTAGGTCTATACCAACTATAACAGTAGGTCTATACCAACTATAACAGTAGGTCTATACCAACTATAACAGTAGGACTATATTAACTATAACAGTAGGTCTATATTAACTATAACAGTAGGTCTATAGTACCTATAACAGTAGGTCTATACCAACTATAACAGTAGGTCTATAGTAACTATAACAGTAGGTCTATATCAACTATAATAGTAGGTCTATATCAACTATAACAATAGGTTCTATACCAACTATAACAGTAGGTCTATTCAACTATAACAGTAGGTCTATACCAACTATAATAGTAGGTCTATAGTAACTATAACAGTAGGTCTATACCAACTATAACAGTAGGTCTATATCAACTATAACAGTAGGTCTATACCAACTATAAAAGTAGGTCTATAGTAACTATAACAGTAGGTCTATACCGACTATAACAGTAGGTCTATATCAACTATAACAGTAGGTCTATACCAACTATAACAGTACATCTATACCAACTATAACAATAGGTCTATACCAACTATAACAGTAGGTCTATACCAACTATAACAGTAGGTCTATACCAACTATAACAATAGGTCTATACCAACTATAACAGTAGGTCTATATCAACTATAACAGTAGGTCTATATCAACTATAACAGTAGGTCTATAGTAACTATAACAGTAGGTCTATACCAACTATAACAGTAGGTCTATACCAACTATAACAGTAGGTCTATACCAACTATAACAGTAGGTCTATATCAACTATAACAGTAGGTCTATACCAACTATAACAGTAGGTCTATATCAACTATAACAGTAGGTCTATACCAACTATAAAAGTAGGTCTATACCAACTATAACAACAGGTCTATACCAACTTTAACAGTAGGTCTATATCAACTATAACAGTAGGTCTATATCAACTATAACAGTAGGTCTATAGTAACTATAATAGTAGGTCTATACCGACTATAACAATAGGTCTATACCAACTATAACAGTACGTCTATACCAACTGTAACAATAGGTCTATACCAACTATAACAGTAGGTCTATACCAACTATATCAATAGCTCTATACCAACTATAACAATAGGTCTATATCAACTATAACAGTAAGTCTATATCAACTATAACAGTAGGTCTATAGTAACTATAACAGTAGGTCTATACCAACTATAACAATAGGTCTATACCAACTATAACAGTAGGTCTATACCAACAATAACAGTAGGTCTATACCAACTATAACAGTAGGTCTATACCAACTATAACAGTAGGTCTATATCAACTATAACAGTAGGTATATAGTAACTATAACAGTAGGTCTATACCAACTATAACAGCAGGTCTATAGTAACTATAACAGTAGGTCTATTCAACTATAATAGTAGGTCTATAGTAGCTATAACAGTAGGTCTATATCAACTATAACAGTAGGTCTATATCAACTATAACAGTAGGTCTATACCAACTATAACAGTAGGTCTATACCAACTATAACAGTAGGTCTATATCAACTATAACAGTAGGTCTATACCAACTATAACAGTAGGTCTATATCAACTATAACAGTAGGTCTATACCAACTATAAAAGTAGGTCTATACCAACTACAACCATAGGTCTATACCAACTTTAACAGTAGGTCTATATCAACTATAACAGTAGGTCTATATCAACTATAACAGTAGGTCTATAGTAACTATAATAGTAGGTCTATACCGACTATAACAGTAGGTCTATATCAACTATAACAGTAGGTCAATACCAACTATAACAGTAGGTCAATAGTAACTATAACAGTAGGTCTATAGTAACTATAAATGTAGGTCTATACCAACTACAACAATAGGTCTATACCAACTATAACAGTAGGTCTATACCAACTATAACAGTAGGTCTATACCAACTATAACAGTAGGTCTATATCAACTATAATAGTAGGTCTATAGTAACTATAACAGTAGGTCTATACCAACTATAACAGTAGGTCTATACCAACTATAACAGTAGGTCTATACCAACTATAACAGTAGGTCTATACCAACTATAACAATAGGTCTATACCAACTATAACAGTAGGTCTATATCAACTATAACAGTAGGTCTATAGTAACTATAACAGTAGGTCTATACCAACTATAACAGCAGGTCTATAGTAACTATAACAGTAGGTCTATTCAACTATAATAGTAGGTCTATAGTAGCTATAACAGTAGGTCTATATCAGCTATAACAGTAGGTCTATATCAACTATATCAGTAGGTCTATATCAACTATAACAGTAGGTATATACCAACTATAACAGTAGGTCTATACAAACTACACAACTAGGTCTATAGTAACTATAACAGTAGGTCTATACCAACTATAACAGTAGGTCTATATCAACTATAACAGTAGGTCTATAGTAACTATAACAGTAGGACTATAGTAACTATAACAGTAGGTCTATTCAACTATAATAGTAGGTCTATACCAACTATAATAGTAGGTCTATATCAACTATAATAGTAGGTCTATAGTAATTAAAACAGTAGGTCTATAGTAACTATAACAGTAGGTATATACCCCACTATAACAGTAGGTCTACACCAACTATAACGCTAGGTCTATAGTAATTAAAACAGTAGGTCTATACCACCTATTACAGTAGGTCTATATCAACTATAACAGTAGGTCTATAGTAACTATAACAGTAGGTCTATACCAACTATAACAGCAGGTCTATAGTAAATATAACAGTAGGTCTATACCAGCTATAACAGTAGGTCTATACCAACTATAACAGTAGGTCTATACCAACTATAAAAGTAGGTCTATACCAACTATAACAATAGGTCTATAGTAACTATAACAGTAGGTCTATACCAACTATAAAAGTAGGTCTATAGTAACTAGAACAGTAGGTATATACCAACTATAACAGTAGGTCTATAGTAACTATAACAGTAGGTCTATAGTAACTATAACAGTAGGTCTATACCAACTATAACACTAGGTCTATAGTAACTATAACAGTAGGTCTATACCAACTATAATAGTAGGTCTATAGTAACTATAAATGTAGGTCTATACCAACTGTAACACTAGGTCTACAGTAACTATAACAGTTGGTCTATACCAACTATAATAGTAGGTCCATATCAACTATAATAGTAGGTCTATACCAACTATAACACTAGGTCTATAGTAACTATAACAGTAGGTCTATACCAACTATAATAGTAGGTCTATATCAACTATAATAGTAGGTCTATACCAACTATAACAGTAGGTCTATACCAACTATAATAGTAGGTCTATACCAACTATAACAGTAGGTCTATACCAACTATAACAGTAGGTCTATACCAACTATAATAGTAGGTATATATCAACTATAACAGTAGGTCTATAGTAACTATAATAGTAGGTCTATACCAACTATAACAGTAGGTCTATATCAACTATAACAGTAGGTCTATACCAACTATAACAGTAGGTCTATACCAACTATAATAGTAGGTCTATACCAACTATAACAGTAGGTCTATAAGACTATAACAGTAGGTCTATTCCAACTATAACAGTAGGTCTATACCAACTATAACAGTAGGTCTATACCAACTATAACAGTAGGTCTATATCAACTATAACAGTAGGTATATAGTAACTATAACAGTAGGTCTACACCAACTATAACAGTAGGTCTATACCAACTATAACAGTAGGTCTATACCAACTATAACAGTAGGTCTATACCAACTATAACAGTAGGTCTATACCAACTATAACAGTAGGTCTATATCAACTATAACAGTAGGTATATAGTAACTATAACAGTAGGTCTATACCAACTATAACAGCAGGTCTATAGTAACTATAACAGTAGGTATATTCAACTATAATAGTAGGTCTATATTAGCTATAACAGTAGGTCTATATCAACTATAACAGTAGGTCTATATCAACTATAACAGTAGGTCTATAGTAACTATAACTGTAGGTCTATAGCAACTATAAAAGTAGGTCTATACAAACTAACAACGTAGGTCTATACCAACTATAACAGTAGGTCTATACCAACTATAACAGTAGGTCTATTCAACTATAACAGTAGGTCTATACCAACTATAATAGTAGGTCTATAGTAACTATAACAGTAGGACTATAGTAACTATAACAGTAGGTCTATTCAACTATAATAGTAGGTCTATACCAACTATAATAGTAGGTCTATAGTAATTAAAACAGTAGGTCTATAGTAACTATAACAGTAGGTATATACCCCACTATAACAGTAGGTCTATACCAACTATAACAGTAGGTCTATAGTAACTATAACAGTAGGTCTATACCAACTATAATAGTAGGTATATAGTACCTATAACAGTAGGTCTATACGAAATATAACAGTAGGTCTATACCAACTATAACAGCAGGTCTATAGTAAATATAACAGTAGGTCTATACCAGCTATAACAGTAGGTCTATAGTAACTATAACACTAGGTCTATACCAACTATAAAAGTAGGTCTATACCAACTATAACAATAGGTCTATAGTAACTATAACAGTGGGTCTATAACAACTATAAAAGTAGGTCTATAGTAACTAGAACAGTAGGTATATACCAACTATAACAGTAGGTCTATAGTAACTATAACAGTAGGTATATAGTAACTATAACAGTAGGTCTATACCAACTATAACACTAGGTCTATAGTAACTATAACAGTAGGTCTATACCAACTATAATAGTAGGTCTATAGTAACTATAAATGTAGGTCTATACCAACTATAACACTAGGTCTACAGTAACTATAACAGTTGGTCTATACCAACAATAATAGTAGGTCTACATCAACTATAATAGTAGGTCTATACCAACTATAACACTAGGTCTATAGTAACTATAACAGTAGGTCTATACCAACTATAATAGTAGGTCTATATCAACTATAATAGTAGGTCTATACCAACTATAACACTAGGTCTATAGTAACTATAACAGTAGGTCTATACCAACTATAATAGTAGGTCTATATCAACTATAATAGTAGGTCTATACCAACTATAACAGTAGGTCTGTACCAACTATAACAGTAGGTCAATAGTAACTATAACAGTAGGTATATACCAACTATAACAGTAGGTATATAGTAACTATAACAGTAGGTCTATAGTAACTAAAACAGTATGTCTATACCAACTAAAACAGTAGGTCTATACCAACTATAACAGTATGTCTATAGTACCGATAATAGTAGGTCTATACCAACTATAACAGTGTGTCTATACCAACTATAACAGTAGGTCTATACCAACTATAACAGTAGGTCTATTCAACTATAATAGTATGTCTATATTAGCTATAACAGTAGGTCTATATCAACTATAACAGTAGGTCTATATCAACTATAACAATAGCTATATACCAACAATAACAATAGGTATATACCAACTATAACAGTAGGTCTATATCAACTATAACAGTAAGTCTATATCAACTATAATAGTAGGTCTATAGTAACTATAACAGTAGGTCTATACCAACTATAACAGTAGGTCTATAGTAACTAGAACAGTAGGACTATAGTAACTAAAACAGTAGGTCTATACCAACTATAACAGTGGGTTTATACCAACTATAAAAATAGGTCTATACCATCTATAACAGTAGGTCTATACCAACTATAACAGTATGTCTATATCAACTATAACAGTAGGTCTATAGTAACTATAACAGTAGGTCTATACCAACTATAACAGTAGGTCTATAGTAACTATAACAGTAGGTCTATACCAACTATAACAGTAGGTCTATTCCAACTATAACAGTAGGTCTATACCAACTATAACAGTAGGTCTATACCAACTATAACAGTAGGTCTATTCCAACTATAACAGTAGGTCTATAGTAACTATAACAGTAGCTCTATACCAACTATAACAGTAGTCTATACCAACTATAACAGTATGTCTATATCAACTATAACAGTAGGTCAATAGTAACTATAACAGTAGGTATATACCAACTATAACAGTAGGTCTATAGTAACTATAACAGTAGGTCTATAGTAACTAAAACAGTATGTCTATACCAACTAAAACAGTAGGTCTATACCAACTATAACAGTATGTCTATACCAACTATAACAGTAGGTCTATACCAACTATAACAGTAGGTCAATAGTAACTATAACAGTAGGTCTATAGTAACTATAAATGTAGGTCTATACCAACTACAACACTAGGTCTATAGTAACTAGAACAGTAGGTCTATACCAACTACAACACTAGGTCTATAGTAACTAGAACAGTAGGTCTATACCAACTATAACAGTAGGTCTATATCAACTATAATAGTAGGTCTATAGTAACTATAACAGTAGGTCTATACCAACTATAACAGTAGGTCTATAGTAACTAGAACATTAGGTCTATAGTAACTAAAACAGTAGGTCTATACCAACTATAATAGTAGGTCTATAGTAATTTTAACAGTAGGTCTATAGTAACTATAACAGTAGGTATATACCCCACTATAACAGTAGGTCTATACCAACTATAACAGTAGGTCTATAGTAACTATAAAAGTAGGTCTATACCACCTATTACAGTAGGTCTATATCAACTATAACAGTAGGTCTATAGTAACTATAACAGTAGGTCTATACCAACTATAACAGCAGGTCTATAGTAACTATAACAGTAGGTCTATACCAGCTATAACAGTAGGTCTATAGTAACTATAACAGTAGGTCTATACCAACTATAAAAGTAGGTCTATACCAACTATAACAGTAGGTCTATACCAACTATAACAGTAGGTCTATACCAACTATAAAAGTAGGTCTATAGTAACTAGAACAGTAGGTATATACCAACTATAACAGTAGGTCTATAGTAACTATAACAGTAGGTCTATAGTAACTATAACAGTAGGTCTATACCAACTATAACAGTAGGTCTATAGTAACTATAACAGTAGGTCTATACCAACTATAACACTAGGTCTATAGTAACTATAAACAGTAGGTCTATACCAACTATAATAGTAGGTCTATAGTAACTATAACAGTAGGTCTATACCAACTATAACAGTAGGTCTATACCAACTATAATAGTAGGTCTATACCAACTATAACAGTAGGTCTATAGTAACTATAACAGTAGGTCTATACCAACTATAACAGTAGGTCTATACCAACTATAACAGTAGGTCTATATCAACTATAACAGTAGGTCTATACCAACTATAATAGTAGGTCTATACCAACTATAACAATAGGTCTATACCAACTATAACAGTAGGTCTATATCAACTATAACAGTAGGTCTATATCAACTATAACAGTAGGTCTATATCAACTATAACAGTAGGTCTATATCAACTATAACAGTAGGTCTATACCAACTATAACAGTAGGTCTATACCAACTATAAAAGTAGGTCTATATCAAATATAACAGTAGGTCTACACCAATTAAAACAGTAGGTCTATACCAACTATAATACTAGGTCTATACCAACTATAACAATAGGTCTATACCAACTATAACAGTAGGTCTATATCAACTATAACAGTAAGTCTATATCAACTATAACAGTAGGTCTATAGTAACTATAACAGTAGGTCTATACCAACTATAACAATAGGTCTATACCAACTATAACAGTAGGTCTATATTAACTATAATAGTAGGTCTATAGTACCTATAACAGTAGGTCTATACCAACTATAACAGTAGGTCTATAGTAACTATAACAGTAGGTCTATAGTAACTATAACAGTAGGTCTATACCAACTATAACAGTAGGTCTATACCAACTATAATAGTAGGTCTATATCAACTATACTAGTAGGTCTATATTAGCTATAATAGTAGGTCTATATCAACTATAACAGTAGGTCTATACCAACTATAACAGTAGGTCTATAGTAACTATAACAGTAGGTCTATAGCAACTATAAAAGTAGGTCTATACCAACTACAACGTAGGTCTATAGTAACTATAACAGTAGGTCTATACCAACTATAACAGTAGGTCTATTCAACTATAACAGTAGGTCTATACCAACTATAATAGTAGGTCTATAGTAACTATAACAGTAGGACTATAGTAACTATAACAGTAGGTCTATTCAACTATAATAGTAGGTCTATATCAACTATACTAGTAGGTCTATAGTAATTAAAACAGTAGGTCTATAGTAACTATAAAAGTAGGTCTATACCACCTATTACAGTAGGTCTATATCAACTATAACAGTAGGTCTATAGTAACTATAACAGTAGGTCTATACCACCTATAACAGTAGGTCTATATCAACTATAACAGTAGGTCTATAGTAACTATAACAGTAGGTCTATACCAACTATAACAGCAGGTCTATAGTAAATATAACAGTTGGTCTATACCAACAATAATAGTAGGTCTACATCAACTATAATAGTAGGTCTATACCAACTATAACACTAGGTCTATAGTAACTATAACAGTAGGTCTATACCAACTATAATAGTAGGTCTATATCAACTATAATAGTAGGTCTATACCAACTATAACACTAGGTCTATAGTAACTATAACAGTAGGTCTATACCAACTATAATAGTAGGTCTATATCAACTATAATAGTAGGTCTATACCAACTATAACAGTAGGTCTGTACCAACTATAACAGTAGGTCTATATCAACTATAACAGTAGGTCTATACCAACTATACCAACTATAACAGTAGGTATATTCAACTTTAATAGTAGGTCTATACCAACTATAATAGTAGGTCTATACCAACTATAACAGTAGGTCTATACCAACTATAACAGTAGGTCTATACCAACTATAACAGTAGGTCTATACCAACTATAACAGTAGGTCTATACCAACTATAACAGTAGGTCTATACCAACTATAACAGTAGGTCTATACCAACTATAATAGTAGGTATATATCAACTATAACACTAGGTCTATATCAACTATAACAGTAGGTATATACCAACTATAACAGTAGGTATATACCAACTATAACAGTAGGTCTATACCAACTATAATAGTAGGTCTATATCAACTATAATAGTAGGTCTATACCAACTATAACAGTAGGTCTATACCAACTATAACAGTAGGTCTATACCAACTATAACAGTAGGTCTATACCAACTATAATAGTAGGTCTATAGTAACTAAAACAGTAGGTCTATTCCAACTATAACAGTAGGTCTATACCAACTATAACAGTAGGTCTATACCAACTATAACAGTAGGTCTATAGTAACTATAACTGTAGGTCTATTCCAACTATAACAGTAGGTCTATACCAACTATAACAGTAGGTCTATACCAACTATAACAGCAGGTCTATTCGAACTATAACAGTAGGTCTATACCAACTATAACAATAGGTCTATAGTAACTATAACAGTAGGTCTATTCGAACTATAACAGTAGGTCTATACCAACTATAACAGGAGGTCTATAGTAACTATAACAGTAGGTCTATTCCAAGTATAACAGTAGGTCATGGCCCTGTGTAGCTCAAATTGTAGAGCATGGCACTTGCAACGTCAGGGTTGTGGGTTTCTATTTCCACGGGGGGCCAGTATGAAAATGTATGCACTCACTAACTTGAAGTCGCTCTGGATAAGAGCGTCTGCTAAGTGACTGTCTATACCAGTGTAGGTCTGTGCACGAGGGAAGGGGATAATGGTCCTCCACTGATCAGTGTAATAGTATACCAACGCTAAGGGACATTTTGGGTGACTATCGTTCAACCTCTGACACAGGGATTGACAAGATAGCATGTGCTTCAAGTCAGTTGGAAAATGTTTCCACCATTTCCTTTCCCTTCTAGCTTCTGAGAATGGTAATCACAGCCTTCTATGTATATGGCAACGTCTTCTGAGAATGGTAGACACAGCCTGCTCTGTATATGGCAACGTCTTCTGAGAATGGTAGACACAGCCTGCTCTGTATATGGCAACGTCATTTGTCAATCTCAGTGGATGATATTACGTCTGCATCCCAAATGGCACCCTGTTCTCTTTATAGTGCACTACTTTGACCAGGGCCCATAGGGCACTATATAGGGAATAGGATGCCATCTGGATGCACACGGCAACGATAACAAATACAATTTGAAACCCTTAAATACCCTGAACTCTGAGAGACAGGGCTCTGAGGAGACAGGGCTCTGAGAGACAGGGCTCTGAGAGACAGGGCTCTGAGAGACAGGGCTCTGGGAGACAGGGCTCTGAGAAACAGAGCTCTGAGAGACAGGGCTCTGAGAGATATAGCTCTGAGAGACAGGGCTCTGAGGAGACAGGGCTCTGACGAGACAGGGCTCTGAGGAGACAGGGATCTGAGAGACAGGGCTCTGAGAGACAGGGCTCTGAGGAGACAGGGCTCTAAGAGACAGGGCTCTGAGGAGACAGGGCTCTGAGGAGACAGGGCTCTGAGGAGACAGGGCTCTGAGAGACAGGGCTCTGAGGAGACAGGGCTCTGAGAGACAGGGCTCTGAGGAGACAGGGCTCTAAGAGACAGGGCTCTGAGGAGACAGGGCTCTGAGAGACAGGGCTCTGAGAGATAGGGCTCTGAGAGACAGGGCTCTGAGGAGACTGGGCTCTGAGAGACAGGGCTCTGAGGAGACAGGGCTCTGAGAGATAGGGCTCTGAGGAGACAGGGCTCTGAGAGATAGGGCTCTGAGAGATAGGGCTCTGAGAGACAGGGCTCTGAGAGACAGGGCTCTGAGAGACAGGGCTCTGAGGAGATGATAATGCATCAACCACGTTGACCTTTTTAAAGAGAATGTTAAATAACGGTGATATTTCTGACATTTGAATGATTAAACTGAATGATCTGTTGATGCTGTAATGAAAACACATAAGAGCTTGTTTAGCGCTGCTGGACAAATGTCATAATCATTTTCTCTCTCTTTCACGCACGCACGCACGCACGCACGCACACACACACACACACACACACACACACACACACACACACTGTCTCTCTCTCTCCCCCCTCTCTCTCTCCCTCCCTCCTTTCCTATATTCCCTCTCTCTCTCTTCCTTTATTCGCTCTCTCTCTTCCTTGATTCCCTCTCTCTCTCTCTCTTCCTTTATTCCCTCTCTCTCTCTCTCTTCCTTGATTCCGTCTCTCTCTCTCTCTCTTCCTTGCTTCCCTCTCTCTCTCTTCCTTTATTCCCTCTCTCTCTCTCTATCTATTTATCCCCTCTCTCTCTTCCTTTATTCCCTCTCTCTCTCTCTCTCTCTCTCTCTCTCTTTCTTTATTCTTTCTCTCTCTCTCTCTCTCTCTTTCTTTATTCCCTCTCTCTCTCTCTCTCTTTCTTTATTCCCTCTCTCTCTCCTCTCCCTCCCTCTTTCGTCTGAAAGGCACTGCTGCCTCTTCTTCTCCTCCACAATCTAATATTTGTATGAATCTCCTTATACATCTCCCTGGTGATTAGCCGCGTCTGTTCTGTGGGAGGAGAAATATGAAATCAGCCCAACCTTTTCTAAGAAGCTTAACCTTTTCAAATGCCAGACAGAGAAGAGAGGTTTTAGTCTAAGTGTGCCACATACTCAGAGGAGATTCTATCATGACCTATAACAGCCTCAGCCAAAAGGGTCTGTGAGCGTTTGACAGTGATGGATTCTGGGTAGCCCCCGGCTATCCTTTAGCATGGAGATATTCCTGGATAGCCTCTTTAAACTGGAGGACTTCTCCTCCCACACGGCTGAAATTACCTGTCTGTCCATCTCTCTACAGCGGGTACGGCCCAAATGGCACCGGGTTCCCTTTATAGTGCATTACTTTTGACCAGAGCGCTACGGGCCCTGTTCAAAAGTAGTGTACTATATAGGAAATATGGTGCCATTTGGGCCACAGCCTGTCTACACGTGATTGAAATGACCTGACTGTCTAGTCTACACAACTAGAGCCCCATGGAGTCAGCCTCGAAACCCTCAGCTGTCCATCAGCTGCACACATTACATTTCTCTTCAGAGACAATGAAGTGTTCAGACATTCCCGTTCAAACCCTTCTGTCGGTTGATAGTGTGGCTATATCTATGCAGAATATTCCACCTCATTTCAGGTGTATTAGATGGGGCGATCAGGGGTAATAAAACTCAACTGTTCACCCAGGTGACAGGGCCATTTGTCTACATCTGCGTCCAAAATGGCACCATATTCTCTATAAAGTGCACTGTAGGTCCTAGTCAAAAGTAGTGCACTATAAATGGAATAGGGTGTCATTTGTGACGCAGCCCTACTTGTCTACTGTGGATTTCCTTTCTTCCCTTGTCTCCACCAGAGCTGTCTCAACCAATAATCTGCTAACAGGTCAGAGCAACGTTGAGCCGCTTTGTTGTCAAAGGTCCAATGGTTGGTTCCCTCACAGGTTAGAATAAAAAGGAATGAATAGGTGGTTTTCTTTATACAAGGACCTACACATATATAGGATGCATCCCAAATGGCACCCTATTCCCTATATAGTGCACTACTTTTGAACAGAGCCCTATGGGTCCTACTCAAAGGTAGAGCTCTATGAAAATAATAGGTTGCTATTTGGGACGCAGCTCAAGTACATGTGGGAGAGTGGTAATTGCTTCCGTCAGGCTGAATTAGATCAAATGGACGACACATCCAGAGGACTTCACCTTGAGAAGGACGAAGGGGAAAAGTGTGTGAATAGTTAACGATGCTAAGAGAATGGATGTGTTCAGTAGAAGTGATGGTGTTGTATTAAAACAACTCTTAAGGGATATTCCTTCTGTGAACCGAAAAGTTGTGAGGGTTTTGCAGATGGAGAATCAGTATAAATGATTTAGAAGATATCCATGCTGCTCTATTCCCTCTATATAATAATTTCATACTGTAACTGAAGAAAATGAGGGAGATTTTCAGACATGCACTCTATACTATTGCAAATACCAATGTTCTCTCAATTGATTAAACTACCAACAGTAAAATAACTGTCGTCTTTCACTTCCAGACAGTATGACGAGACATGTAACACCTACCATATCAGTAAATAAATGTATTCAGAGCTGAAAGCCCATGTCACTTACACCAAAGACAATTCACAACACAAACATGTCAGTCTCTAAATGGTGATCATCACCGGGCAACATGGACACATTTAAGTGTCAGAGCAGACATTTGGCAAATTGTCTCACTTAGAGATCTTTATCTTCTTAACAGAAGCCAGTGTTACTGTCATGTACAGGTTAGACTTAGACCCACAGCGTTCTAAACAATGCTACCTACTCTGGAGTCATCTGGACCAGGGATATTCAACTCTTACCCTACGAGTTCCGGAGCCTAATGGTTTTCTGTTCTACCTGATCATTTATTGCATCCACCTGGTGTCCCAGGTCTAAATCAGTCCCTGATTAGAGGGGAACAATGAAAAAATGCAGGTCCAGAGTTGAGCTTGAGAGATGTAGACAGTCTTCTAAATGCTGCTGCATACTCTGGAGTCATCTAGACCAGGGTTCTTCAACTCCGGTCCTGGAGGACCGAAACACTTCTGTTTTGTGTTTGTATCTGGTAGTTAATTGCACTCACCTGGTGTCCCAGGTCTGAATCAGTCCATTATTAGGAGAGGATGAAAACCAGAATTGTTTGGGCCATCCAGGACCTCTATACCAGGCAGTGTCTGAGGAAGGCCCTAGAAATTGTCAAAGACTCCAGCCACCCTAGTCATAGACTGTTCTCTCTGCTACCGCATGGCAAGCTGTACCGGAGCGCCAAGTCTAGGTCCAAAAGGCTTCTTAACAGCTTCTAAACCAAAGCCATAAGACTCCTGAACAGCTAATTTCATTGTCCCCCCCCCCCCCCACCCCACCCCCTCTTTAACGCTGCTGCTACTCTCTGTTTATTATCTATGCATAGTCACTTTAATAACTCTACCTACATGTACATATTACCTCAATTACCTCGACTAACCTGTACCCCCGCACATTGACTCTGTACCGGTACCCTCTGTATATAGCCTCCCAACTGTTATTTTACTGCTGCTCTCTAATTATTTGTAAGGTCTACACCTGTTGTATTCGGCGCATGTGACAAATGAAATGTGATTAGATTTGATTTGAACAGCCCTGATCTAGGCAGTATTGAGGTATACTTCTACCTCTTCCTTTGTCATAACATAAGCCACTGTCTCCGTCCCTTTTCCTGCAAGATCACCGTGACTCAGCCAACCAGCCATCCAGCCTCCACAATTTCCCCTTAGAAGGGAGAGGCAATCAGAGAGGCCATTGTGTGTGTGGGGATGAGTTTGAAGGGCCGTTGTGTTCATGCGTGTCTGTCTGTGTATGGCTACGACTATGTCTGTGTGTGTGCACGCAGGTGTGCGTGTTTGTGTGTGTGTTTGTGTGTGGATGAGTTTGAAGGCCCCTGCAGGTGTTGTCTATCTGTCTCTGATGGCCTCATCGATGTAATTATAACAGTAGCTGACTGCCGAACCGAGAGACAGAACGCTAGCTAGAGCCCAGTCCCTCCTCACTCCTAACCCACCCACCATGCCCATAGAAAGCTTCCTCTCCCACCCACCATGCCCATAGAAAGCTTCCTCTCCCACCCACCATGCCCATAGACAGCCCTCCTCTACCACCCACCATGCCCATAGAAAGCTTCCTCTCCCACCCACCATGCCCATAGACAGCTTCCTCTACCACCCACCATGCCCATAGACAGCTTCCTCTACCACCCACCATGCCCATAGACAGCTTCCTCTACCACCCACCATGCCCATAGACAGCTTCCTCTACCACCCACCATGCCCATAGACAGCTTCCTCTACCACCCACCATGCCCATAGACAGCTTCCTCTCCCACCCATCATGCCCATAGACAGCTTCCTCTCCCACCCACCATGCCCATAGACAGCTCTCCTCTTCCACCCACCATGCCCATAGACAGCTTCCTCTCCCACCCACCATGCCCATAGACAGCTTCCTCTCCCACCCACCAAGCCCATAGACAGCTTCCTCTCCCACCCACCATGCCCATAGACAGCTCTCCTCTACCACCCATCATGCCCATAGACAGCTCTCCTCTACCACCCACCATGCCCATAGACAGCTTCCTCTCCCACCCACCATGCCCATAGACAGCCCTCATCTACCACCCACCATGCCCATAGACAGCTTCCTCTCCCACCCACCATGCCCATAGACAGCCCTCATCTACCACCCACCATGCCCATAGACAGCTTCCTCTCCCACCCACCATGCCCATAGACAGCTCTCCTCTACCACCCACCATGCCCATAGACAGCCCTCATCTACCACCCACCTTGCCCATAGAAAGCTTCCTCTCCCACCCACCATGCCCATAGACAGCTCTCCTCTACCACCCACCATGCCCATAGACAGCCCTCATCTACCACCCACCTTGCCCATAGAAAGCTTCCTCTCCCACCCACCATGCCCATAGACAGCTTCCTCTCCCACCCACCATGCCCATAGACAGCTCTCCTCTACCACCCATCATGCCCATAGACAGCTCTCCTCTACCACCCACCATGCCCATAGAAAGCTTCCTCTCCCACCCACCATGCCCATAGACAGCCCTCATCTACCACCCACCTTGCCCATAGAAAGCTTCCTCTCCCACCCACCATGCCCATAGACAGCTCTCCTCTACCACCCATCATGCCCATAGACAGCTCTCCTCTACCACCCATCATGCCCATAGACAGCCCTCATTTACCACCCACCATGCCCATAGACAGCTCTCCTCTACCCATCATGCCCATAGACAGCTCTCCTCTACCACCCACCATGCCCATAGACAGCCATCATCTACCACCCACCATGCCCATAGACAGCCCTCCACATGGGGAGATGCAAACACAACAATGAAAACAGAGCAGCATTTTACAGCACGCCTCAGCATTCCAAGATAATGTTTCTATGGTGATGAAAACAGAGCAGCTTTTACAGCACGCCTCGGCATTCCAAGATGATGTTTCTATGGTGATGAAAACAGAGCAGCTTTTACAGCACGCCTCGGCATTCCAAGATGATGTTTCTATGGTGATGAAAACAGAGCAGCTTTTACAGCACGCCTCGGCATTCCAAGATGATGTTTCTATGGTGATGAAAACAGAGCAGCATTTTACAGCACGCCTCGGCATTCCAAGATGATGTTTCTATGGTGATGAAAACAGAGCAGCATTTTACAGCACGCCTTCGGCATTCCAAGATGATGTTTCTATGGTGATGAAAACAGAGCAGCATTTTACAGCACGCCTCGGCATTCCAAGATGATGTTTCTATGGTGATGAAAACAGAGCAGCATTTTACAGCACGCCTCGGCATTCCAAGATGATGTTTCTATGGTGATGAAAACAGAGCAGCATTTTACAGCACGCCTCGGCATTCCAAGATGATGTTTCTATGGTGATGAAAACAGAGCAGCATTTTACAGCACGCCTCGGCATTCCAAGATGATGTTTCTATGGTGATGAAAACAGAGCAGCATTTTACAGCACGCCTCGGCATTCCAAGATGATGTTTCTATGGTGATTTGAAAATTGTTCAGCGTCAGCTTGTCTTCTTTTGGTGTGTGTGTGTGTGTGTGTGTGTGTGTCTGTGTGTTCAGCATCAGCTTGTCTGTTGTTCAGTTATGAGCAAACATATATTGTGTTAGGGGGAGTAAGTAACCACACAAAATAAGCAAAATAAAGTATTCTCACTTTAGCTCAAGCTATTCTAACAATCTCCAGGGCATTGCATTAGCTAAATTACAGTTTTTATCTTTTAGTTGGAAGCCCACAAATAGCTGACTTAACATAATGGTGTAAATCCAATTTTGTATTGATTGGCAGCCTAGGATTCACAGGGGCCATTTTACAAGCTCTCATCCTATTATGCAGCCTGGTTATTTAGCAGGGGGGAGATGAGGCTTGTGTGTGTGTGTATGTGTGAGTGTGTTTGTGCGCGCGTTTGTGCGCGCGTTTGTGCGTGCGTGCTTGAGGTGAGGCATTTGGCTGGGAGTAATTAGCTAAGCCCATGGCTTTGGAAATGTAATTGCAGGTACAGTAGAACCCATTTCACAATGGGACAACTGATGCATTACGCAGTGTGTGTTTGTGTGTGTGTGTGTGTGTGTGTGTGTGTGTGTGTGGGTGGGTGGGTGTGTGGGACTAATGAACTACAGTAGAAGCTTGCCTCTCTAAGCACAGACCAAGGGTCTTATCGCCAGTCATTGCAAATGCTTCTCTGCACAGCTTCCAGAGGTTCTGAAACGCAGTCAAGCAGTGAATTTCAAACTCAGATTCAACAACAAAGACCAGGGATGTTTTCCAATGCCTCGCAAAGATGGACACCTATTGGTAGATGGGTAAAAAAATAAAAAAGCAGACATTACACTTTGGATGGTGTATCAATACATCCAGTAATTACAAAGATACAGGCGTCCTTCCTAACTCAGTTGCCGGAGAGGAAGGAAATCGCTCAAGGATTTCACCATGAGGCCAATGGTGACTTTAAAACAGTTACAGAGTTTAATGGTTGTGATAGGAGAAAACTGAGGATGGATCAACAACATTGTAGTTACTCCACAATACTAACCTAATTGACTGAGTGAAAAGAAGGAAACCTGTACAGAATACAACTAATTCCAAAACATGCATCCTGATTGCAACAAGGCACTAAAGAAATACTGCAATAACTGTGGCAAAGCAATTCACTTTTTGTCCTGAATACAAAGCGCTATATTTGAGAAAAATCCAATACAACACATTACTGAGCACCACTCTCCATATTTTCAAGCATAGTGGTGGCTGCATCATGTTATGGGTATGCTTATAATCGTTAAGGACTGGGGACTGGAAATGGAATGGAGCTAAGCACAGGCAAATTCCTAGAGGAAAACCTGGTTCAGTCTGCTTTCCACCAGACACTGGGAGATTAATTCACCTTTCAGCAGGACAATAACCTAAAACACAAATCTACACTGGAGTTGCTTACCAAGACGACTTCGAATGTTCCTGAGTGGCCTAGTTACAGTTTTGACTTAAATTGTCTTGAAAGTCTTTGGCAAGACTTGAAAACGGCTGTCTACCAATGATCAACAACCAACTTGACAGAGCTTGAATAATGTGCAAATACTGGTGGTCCCTGCACGCACGACCCACGTGGAGTTCCAGGTCTCCGGCAGCCTCTGGAACTGCCGTTCTGCGGCCAACAAGGCAGAGTTCATCTCAGCCTATGCTACCCTCCAGTCCCTCCACTTCTTGGCACTGACGGAAACATGGATTACCACTGAAAACACTGCTACTCCTACTGCTCTTTCCTCGTCTGACCATGTGTTCACGCATACCCCGAGAGCATCTGGTCAGCGGGGTGGTGGCACAGGAATCCTCATCTCTCCCAAGTGGACATTCTTTCTTTTTCCCCTGACCCATCTGTCTATCTCCTCATTTGAATTCCATGCTGTCACAGTCACTAGCCCATTCAAGCGTAACATCCTTGTCATTTATCGCCCTCCAGGTTCCCTTGGAGAGTTCATCAATGAGCTTGATGCCTTGATAAGTTCCTTTCCTGAGGATGGCTCACCCCTCACAGTTCTGGGTGACTTCAACCTCCCTACGTCTAACTTTGACTCATTTCTCTCTGCCTCCTTCTTTCCACTCCTCTCCTCTTTTGACCTCACCCTCTCACCGTCCCCCCCTACTCACAAGGCAGGCAATACGCTTGACCTCATCTTTACTAGATGCTGTTCTTCTACTAATCTCACTGCAACTCCCCTCCATGTCTCCGACCACTACTTTGTATCCTTTTCTCTCTCGCTCTCCTCCAACACTACTCACTCTGCCCCTACTCAGATGGTAATGCGCCGTCGCAACCTTCGCTCTCTCTCTCCCGCTACTCTCTCCTCTTCCATCCTATCGTCTCTTCCCTCTGCTCAATCCTTCTCCCTCCAATCTCCTGATTCTGCATCCTCAACCCTCCTCTCCTCCCTTTCTGCATCCTTTCACTCTCTATGTCCCCTATCCTCCCGGCCGGCTCGGTCCTCCCCTCCTGCTCCGTGGCTTGACGACTCTTTACATTTTCTTCATCTGTTTCTGCTGCTAAAGCCACTTTCTACCACTCTAAATTCCAAGCATCTGCCTTTAACCCTAGGAAGCTCTTTGCCACCTTCTCCTCCCTGCTGAATCCTCCTCCCCCTCCCCCCTCCTCCCTCTCTGTGGATGACTTCGTCAACCATTTTGAAAAGAAGGTTGACGACATCCGATCCTCGTTTGTTAAGTCAAATGACACTGCCGGTCTTGCTCATACTGCCCTAGCCTATGCTTTGACTTCTTTCTCCCCTCTCTCTCCAGATGAAATCTTGCGACTTATGACGGCCGGCTGCCCAACAACCTGCCCGCTTGACCCTATCCCCTTCTCTCTTCTCCAGACCGTCTCCGGTGACCTTCTCCTTTACCTCACCTCGCTCATCAACTCATCCTTGACCGCTGGCTATGTCCCTTCCGTCTTCAAGAGAGCGAGAGTTGCACCCCTTCTCAAAAAAACCAACACTCGATCCTTCTGATGTCAACAACTACAGACCAGTATCCCTTCTTTCTTTTCTCTCCAAAACTCTTGAGCGTGCCGTCTCTAGCCAACTCTCTTGCTATCTCTCTCAGAATGACCTTCTTGATCCAAACCAGTCAGCTTTCAAGACTGGTCATTCAACTGAGACTGCTCTTCTCTGTGTCACGGAGGCTCTCCGCACTGCTAAAGCTAACTCTCTCTCCTCTGCTCTTGACCTCCTGTCTGCTGCCTTTGATACTGTGAACCATCAGATCCTCCTCTCCACCCTCTCCGAGTTGGGCATCTCCGGCGCGGCTCACTTGAATTGCGTCCTACCTGACCGGTCGCTCCTACCAAGTGGCGTGGCGAGAATCTGTCTCCGCACCACGTGCTCTCACCACTGGTGTCCACCAGGGCTCAGTTCTAGGCCCTCTCCTATTCTCGCTATACACCAAGTCACTTGGCTCTGTCATATTCTCACATGGCCTCTCCTATCATTGCTACGCAGACGACACACAACTAATCTTCTCCTTTCCCCCTTCTGATAACCAGGTGGCGAATCACATCTCTGCATGTCTGGCAGACATATCAGTGTGGATGATGGATCACCACCTCAAGCTGAACCTTGGCAAGACGGAGCTGCTGTTCCTCCCGGGGAAGGACTGCCTGTTCCATGATCTCGCCATCACGGTTGACAACTCTGTTGTGTCCTCCTCCCAGAGTGCGAAGAACCTTGGCGTGACCCTGGACAACACCCTGTTGTTCTCCGCTAACATCAAGGCGGTGACCCGATCCTGTAGGTTCATGCTCTACAACATTCGGAGAGTACGACCCTGCCTTACACAGGAAACGGCACAGGTCCTAATCCAGGCACTTGTCATCTCCCGTCTGGATTACTGCAACTCGCTGTTGGCTGGGCTCCCTGCCTGTGCCATTAAACCCCTACAACTCATCCAGAATGCCGCAGCCCATCTGGTGTTCAACCTTCCCAAGTTCTCTCACGTCACCCCGCTCCTCCGCACACTCCACTGGCTTCCATTTGAAGCTCGCATCTGCTACAAGACCATGGTGCTTGCCTACGGTGCTGTGAGGGGAACGGCACCTCCGTACCTTCAGGCTCTGATCAGTCCCTACACCCAAACAAGGGCATTGCGTTCATCCACATCTGGCCTGCTGGACCCCCTACCTCTGCGGAAGCACAGTTCCTGCTCAGTCAAAACTGTTCGCTGCTCTGGCACCCCAATGGTGGAACAAGCTCCCTCATGACGCTAGGACTGCGGAGTCACTCACCACCTTCCGGAGACACTTGACACAGTGGTTATCCCACTGGCTATAAGGTGAATGCACCAATTTGTAAGTCGCTCTGGATAAGAGCGTCTGCTAAATTACGTAAATGTAAATGTAAATGTAAGATATCTGTAGGAATATGGAAGATAATGTCATTATTAAACTTCTACACCCCCAGGTCATTGTGGATGACTAAAGTATAATTAAACAATAAGGCCCAAGGGGGTGTGGTACATGGCCAACATGACATGGTTAAGGGCTGTTCTTAGGCACGATGATGAGTTGATCACTTGAATCCGCTGTGTAGTGCTAAGGTAAAAACTAAAATGTGCACCCCTTTGAGTCCCCAGGAGCAGGACCGAGAACCACTGCTCTTCATTGGGACATCTTCATCTGCAGACAGGCTTTCACAGCTGTCTGTATTTGAGGACAGAAAACATCACAATAAACAGACTTCATTAAACTCAAATTGGACAGCACTGAATGTTATGTTACATCCTATTATCTCCATCCTCACTTCTTGGGACTGGAACTACACAAAACGTACCTGCACTATCCAGAACAGCCTAATGTTACTCTCTCCCTTGTTTGACTGTTGGGGCTGCTATCCTTTCACCCTCCTCCATGGCTGTTAGCTAGCAAACTACAAATACATTTGGAGTTTGTTTTTTACAATGATAATTACATCAAGATAGCTAGCTAATATGAAGTTCGGTAGCTGTTGAAATTTAATTCACTTAGCTAGCTATACAGTATGTAAAGTTGGCTAGATAGCTAGCAAGTTACGTTAGCAGCTCATTTGAGTTAGCCTGCACTGTAACGTTAGCTAGTTAGGTAATAATACATGTTTTTTTTTACATTTTCGAAATGTATTTACTTACTTGAATAGGTTCTCCCAGCCATGTGGACGATTGGAAACAGGGCAGTAATGTTTGTTTGTCACCAGAGCATATTACTATTTGCCTGTGAACAGGGCCGGCCCTGGACGTTCTGCCTCACCTCCCCACATATTTCTCAATGTCTAACCAGTGTCTTGTTTGCGACACTGTTTGCAAATAATTACATCATAGACATCCTTATGAATCTAAGCATGGCACTTTCAAAAGTTACCTTTCCAGCCAGACAGAGGCTCTACCGACGCAGATTTCAGCTTCAACTGCTGGCTACTCCTCCGTTGTATAACCCAACAACAGAAGTGCTTTCCTAAAAGCTGCCTGGGTTTAAACAAACATATTCTCTTTTCAGAAAGAGAAAAGCTCAATGAATAGGGATAGAATAGCAAGGTCCGTTTTTTTTTAAGCTCCTCGAATATTATGGGCTGCAGCTCAGCTTCAGAATGTCATAAAGAGGAATCAATATATCCCCATATGCATCAGAGTCATGTCTTTCTGGGGCATTTCAGAGCTTGTTTCTACCATAAGGCATCGCCGAGTTGAGCCTTGTAGAACGCTTGATATCATTTGGATACGTTTTATGCATTTATTTCAAAATATAAAGCAAACAATAGATATCCTTTTTGCCCTTTTCTTTAACAAAGGGTATGTGATACCCTCACTCAATTCGAGCCCTGGTTTTAACCAAACACACCAAGCCCTTCCCAGGCACCGAGGTATTTAATCAGTGCATGCGACAGTTTTGGAGTATTTGGCCAAACCGACATCTATGGATAGCATAATTCTGTCTGTCAGACAGGTAGGCTTACCACTTATTTTTTGGAATAGGAAGAAATAGGTTCCAATTATATATGTAATTCTATGATTATGCCCATAACATTTTTTGGTGCACGCGTGCACATATAGGTCAGAAGGGAATTTTACTTTAACCCCTGCATCGGAGAGTTACAATGTTGCTATCACTTTGCAGCCAACTACCTATAGTAGGAAACCGAGTTTCTTATTAATAATATGCCACCTGTGATCCCACATGGCACGATCCCATAGTTGTTACAATTACAATAAAAATAACACTATTATATAACATATTTAACATATATTTTAATATTCCTGTAGAACTGTAAAAAAAAATAGTGAGATCATTTGAGCTTTAGAAACAAGTGCTTTCATAAATGCATGGCGGGCCTCGTTTTCCTGGAGCAGCGTAAAATAAGCTTTATGTCAATGACCCAGCCTTAAAGAATTTAGTTTATTTACATAGCGAATTTGATTGTCCAACATCAGTTTCAGCATTTATTTATTTAGTCTCCGCCTAGAGTGGTCTTTCCTCTGCAGTCAGCGATGTTTTTCTCTCGGCAGCTGCACATGGTCCTGAAATCAAATCATCTGAGAGAGACAGAGAGAGGGAGAGAAAAGGGGGGGGAGAGAGAGAGAGAGATATTAGGATGTAGTCTATTTAAATCTAAAAAAATACAAAGTAAACAGGTGATAGATCATTGAGTAATCTTACAAATGAATGCGAGTGTATGATCAACGCTTACCTTTTATTCAAAGACAAGTTGACTCGCCTGGCCTTCCTGGCAGCAAAAGCATGCACTGCTTGTTGGAGGTTGATTTTGTAAGGCAACTCGTGCTCAATTGATATGGTGGCGAGTCTATTGAGTCTCTCTTGACTCATAGTAGAGCGCGGGTAGTTTTTGATGAGTTTGAGCTCAGAGAATGTGCGCTCTCCACTTGCCACTGTCACGGGGAGTGTGAGAAGAACTCCCAGGGCAACAAAGGCATTGGGATACCATGAAGGAGGCCATTTGGTGTCTGGATATGTACTCCAGTGCGTCGAGTGGTTTTGCCTCACTGTCCAGTCTCCTGCTCAAGACTTTGAGCTCATTACACTGATATTTTGCGTCGATGTCCCTGGAATCGGAGTATGTAAGGGCCCTCTCCAGTGTGGCGCAGTTCCTGGTAAGTGCTGCAGTGTCCATGTCCTTGATGGTGGGGGTGTTATACAGGATGCTGAAAGTACTGCTGTTCTTTTCGAGCTGCGTAAAGCGCTCGTTGACGGACTGGATAGCAGAATCAAGAATCTGATTAAAGAAATGTACTTTTCTGCTGAGGGTCAGTCACAGGCTCATCCTCTCCCTCGTAGCCAAACAGACTCCTCTTCTTCCTGGGACGGACCGTGGGCTGCACTGGGAAACAGGGCTCAATACCCATCTCCTCTGCCGACTATTGCGCTTGCTAAAGCGCCAGCGAAAGCTGCATCGGAGCGGTAGTCTTGGAGGAATACCCTGGTTGAGTTCAGTTGAGCCACTGCTAGTGAAATGTTAAAACTCACCGCCTGCAAACTCTTACTGGTGATGTTCACTTCGAACAAGATGTCATGCCAAACGACCACTGCGCACATGAAGCCAAAGTTGTTCATCTTGGCGGCAATGCTGTTTGCCTCCAACCTTGTATAAATGTATAAATCTATTGGATGGAGTTTAAAAAACTCAGCCGCCTCCAAGCAACACCATGCTGCATCAAAGAGAACCAGGTTCAGCTAGTGCGCGCTGCATTGCACAAAAAAAGGCCCTCGGATTGACATCCTGCGCTCTCTTTTGAACTCTGCTGTGTCTCCCCCGCATATTCGCCTCGTTGTCATACCCCTGCCCTCTCATGTCCATGATGGCGATGTCATGTTTCTGTAGTTTTGAGATGAGCAACTCGGTCATGCCCGCCCCCATTGCATCAAGCTGTTCACTAAACTCCAGGAAGTGCTCTCTCGTGCGCACTGACCCACCATCCTCGGTTGAAACAAAACGCACCACCATGGTCATCTGCTCTGTTTTGCTCTTGTCTGGTGTGCAGTCCAAAATTATAGAAACATATTTGGCTGCTTTTAGATCACTGCACACTGTCTGCTGGATCTCTTGTGCCAGCATGTCAATGATTTCGTTCTGGATTCTTTTACCGAGGTAGTGCACGTGTTTCTTTGGACTGTACTCTCCTTACATGCTCCTTCATGATTCCATCAAAGATACCCAGCATTTCCACAAACTTCAGAAAGGTCCTATTATTTGGCTCGTTCAGCCTATCGGTGGTCCCACGTAACGCAATGTTCTGGGTGGCCATTACGCGTATCAGGGCTATGAGCCTCTGCAGCACCTGCTGCCAGTGGAGAGTCTCTCCGTCAATAGCCGGTTGGGCTTGGGCATCGATAGTTTGCTTGGGCACCAGCCTGATCTCCAGCTCCTTCCACCTTTGTAAACTATCTACGTGGTCATGCGACTTCTCATGCGAGCTGAGGAGGTGGCACAGATTTTTGCCTGGGAGTTGGATTTAGCAGCAGCATCACCACTGTCGTCGGGGACAGGGAACGACGAATCTGAGTCCGGGTCCAAGATAGTAGGGTCTTCGCCGGCATTGTTTGGAGGTGTGGCTAGGCCTGGTGCAACCACCTGTTCTTGTCCAGCCAGAGAACTGTCATCATCAGTGGAAGTGCATGGCTCGGACTCCTCCGGTTTGCCCTCTTCGCTGCTAGAATCAGCGAACGCGGGCTCGTTGTTCTCGGCGAATGAATGGCCTGTCCTCGGAGGCTGATGGACATTGCTGCATGCTGATCAATTTCAGCAGCGAATTTCTTTGGTGCCTCTTTACTAATAAAAACGTTTTTAATTTTTATATTTGCTTCCTGATGGTTTTTGTCTCTTAGACATGGTAGCAAATTGTTTCAAATCTCTATAGCTTACTTTTAGCTAAAAATAAATTCACTAGTAGTAGCTAGCTACCATTAACAGGCTAGGTTAGCTACTGCCTAAAACCCCAAACAGCAAGCAATGCAGATGTGCTGTAGAAGCACGGTGGCTAGGAAAAACTCCCTAGAAAGGCTGGAGTCAAGGAAGAAACCTAGAGAGGAACCAAGCTCTGAGTACATGGCCATTAAGGCCAGATTGTTCTTCAAGATGATAAAACATTCATAGATGACCAGCAGGGTCAAATAATAATCACAGTGGTTGTAGAGGGTGATCACGGGAAGATGACCTCAGTGACTCAACCCACTCAAGTGACGCACCCCTCCTAGGGACGGCATGGAAGAGCACTAGTAAGCCAGTGACTCAGCCCCGTAACAGGATCAGAGGCAGAGAATCCCAGTGGAAAGTCGGGTGCCAGCTAGGCAGAGACAGCAAGTGCGATTCGTTGCTCCAGTGCCTTGCCGTTCACCTTCGCACCCCTGGGCCAGACTACAGTCAATCATAGGACCTACAGAAGAGATGAGTCTTCAGTAAAGACTTAAAGGTCGAGACCGAGTCTGCGTCTCTCACATGGATAGGCAGACCATTCCATAAAAATAGAGCTCTATAGGAGAAAGCCCTACCTCCAGCTGTTTGCGTAGAAATTCTAGGGACAATAAGGAGGCCTGCGTCTTGTGACCGTAGCGTACATGTAGGTATGTACGGCAGGACCAAATCAGAGAGATAGGTAGGAGCAAGGCCATGTAATGCTTTGTAGGTTAACAGTAAAACCTTGAAATCGCCCTAGCCTTAACAGGAAGTCAGTGTTGAGAGGCTAGCACTGGAGTAATATTATCCAATTTTTGGGTTCTAGTCAAGATTCTAGCAGCTGTGTTTAGCACTAACTGAAGTTTTTTTAGTGCTTTATCCGGGTAGCCGGAGAGTACAGCATTGCAGTAGTCTAATCTGGAAGTGACAAAAGCATGGATTAGCTTTTAAAAAGCTTCCCTTGATATATTATTGATATGTTCGTTAAAAAAGAGATCAAGGTTCAGAGTAAGCTGAGGTCCTTCACAGTTTGAAATGACTGTACAACCATCAAGATTAATTGTCAGATCCAACAGCATATCTCTTTGTTTCTTGGGACCTAGAACTATCATCTCTGTCATCCACTTCCTTATGTCTGAAACACAGGCTTCCAGGGTAGGCAATTTTGGGACTTCACCATGTTTCAGCGAAATGTACAGCTGTGTGTCATCCGCATAGCAGTGAAAGTTGACATTGTGTTTTCGAATTACATCATCAAAGGTAGAATACAGTATATAGTGAAAACAATAGTGGTCCTAAAACGGAACCTTGAGGAACACCGAAACGTACAATTGATTTGTCAGAGGAAAAAACATCCACAGTGACAAACTGATTTCTTTCCGACAGATAAGATCTAAACCAGGCAAGAACTTGTCCGTGTAGACCAATTAGGGTTTCCAATCTCTCCAAAAGAATGTGGTGATCGATGGTGTCAAAAGCGGCACTAAGGTCAAGGAGCACGAGGACAGATGCAGAGCTTTTTAATTTTTTTATTTCCTTTATTACTTTCCAACCCCACCACCCCTTCCCCTACTTGGAGTAAACTAGTGAACAACAATGCTTAGGCCTGTAATTCCAGCTTATACATACTATCTACATTTTATGGACACAGTCAATTTTACATTAATTATATTTTGTTTGTTTTTACTCCTGAACTTCCTCTACCCTCAACCTCTCTGATCATTTTCATGATGTCCATCCGGTTTGCTTCTATATGCCATATCTTTCTAACTGTGCTCTTTCACAAAAGCTCTCAACCTATAACCTATATACTTATTATGGACACAGTATGCTTTACATTAGTTATCTTGTTGTTATTAGTTGTTGTTAGTTGTTATTAATCCCATCCTTCAACTCCATTCAACACCACCCATCTATCTCTTAACCCCATCCATATAAGATTTCTATTTGCCATATATTTTTCATCTGTACTGTGATGTTTTACAAAAGTTCTGAACCCTTCTATTCTCATTGTTTCTACAGATTGTAAATTGAAAATAAACATATTTGCTAAAAGTATTATTATATTGTTGATTGATTGACTATGACTTTTCAGATCACCCAGTAGTGCTATGCTATCTGCAGGGATAGCTCCAGGTAAATATTGCAGTCCTTTAGCCATTCCTGGACCTGTGTCCAAAAACAAGCTACAAATGGACAGTACCAAAACAAATGATCTAATGATTCTATCTCTTCGCAACAAAATCTGCAGAGCTGGGAAGATTGTATCCCCCATATAAATAACATTCTATTGGTAGCAAGAATTTTATATAATAATTTACATTGAAAAATTCAAAGTTTTGAATCCAGCGTCATTTTGCGTATCAGTTCATAAAAACTATGCCATGGAATCAGTACGTCAAAAATCTCTTCCCATCTATTTTGCAATCTATATGGGATGGCTGTCAATCCTTTGGTCCTTAAATGAAACTGGTATACTTTTTAATTATCACAATTTTCTTTAACTAATTATGTTCTTTAATACACGGCCGACAGACAAGTTCCTTACTTTTTCTCCCTTCCACTTTCCTCTTCCATTTTTGCGGTAATGCTGCAATTATTTGGTTGTAAATTTGGGTAGAGCAGACATTTCCATATGTTTTTGTTAGCTGCATGTGCGACATAACTTCACTAGTCCTACCTATGATATAATTTATGAAGATTATACCTTTTTTAAACATAATTTGTTTTTGTTTTTTTTATCAATTAGTATATTTGAATGTAACCACAATATTTGTTGCATTATTTGTTCTGTCGTTTCTGGAGGATTAAATTGAAATTGCAACCAACTTTCTATGCCTTGTTTTAGAAATAGTGATATTTGGGAGATTATTTCCTTTTTGTAATCTGAATAAAGGGAAAAAGGCCATTCTTGAACATTGGGTGAGACAAGCTTACTAATTTGCTAGAGAACCAGTTCGGATTTAAGTATAACTTTTGTATGACTGAAGCTTTTAGTGATAGGTCTAATGCTTTAATATTTAATAATTTCTGTCCTATGAATTCATATACATTTCTATAAATAGGCCCATTTAATTTTGTCTGGCTTGCCGTTCCAAATAAAATGGAATATTGTTTTCTCATATAATTTTAAAAACTGTTCGCTAGGCGTAGGCAAGACCATAAGCAAATAGGTAAAAAAATCTGTCTGATTAGAATGAATAATGTCCGACAATAACTTTTTTATTCTATGCGTTATACATTTTGCTAGAACTTTTGCATCACAACACTGAAGTGTAAGGGGTATCAATTTTTTTAAATGGACTGGATCTTTATATTTTCCACTTGTATCCTGTTTCAGTAATAATGAAATCAGACCTTCTTCTTGAGTGTCTGATAATCTACCATTTACATAGGAGTGGTTAAAACATGCTAATAACAGTCCTCTGAGTATATCAAAAAAGGTTTGGTATACCTCGACTGGTATGGCATCCAACCCTGGAGTTTTCCCGGATTTAAAGTCTTTAATTGCATCCAGAAGTTCCTCTTCTGTAATTTCACCTTCACATAAGTATTTCTGTATGGCTGTTAATTTTACATTATCAATATAAAAAAATCTCTACAATTAGCTTCAGTTAGAGGAGATGGAGGCGACTGAGACAAAAAACATATGCTTAAAGTACTTTGTTTCCTCCTTCAAAATATACTTTGGTGAATCATGGGTGACTCTGACATTTGTAACCAGTTTCAGTAAATTATTTTTGGTAGCATTTCTATGTTGAATATTAAAAAAGAATTTGGTGCATTTTCCCCCATATGCTATCCAGTTTGCTTAATTTCTTATAATATATTACACTTGATCTTTCTTGAATAAGTTTCTCCATTTATTTTTGTTTTTCCTCTAATTTATTCTGAGCCTCTATGTTACAGTTTTTATTGCTATCTATCTGTTCTGTTAGACCTTCTATTTCCTTTGTTAGTATCGACTCTTTTGACCTAAATTGCTTTTGTTTTCGAGATGAGTACTGAATTGTATGGCCTCTAAAGGCACATTTAAAAGTGTCCCATACAATAAGGGGATTTGCTGTTCCTATGTTATGTCGGAAAAAAACAGTTATAAATTCCTCTGTCCTAGTTAAAAACAAGTTATCATCCAATAGGCTTTGATTAAATTTCCAATATCCTCGCCCACGTGGAAATTCAGTAAGAGTAATGTACAGTGGGGAGAACAAGTATTTGATACACTGCCGATTTTGCAGGTTTTCCTACTTACAAAGCATGTAGAGGTCTGTAATTTGTATCGTAGATACACTTCAACTGTGAGAGACGGAATCTAAAAATCCAGAAAATCACATTGTATGATTTTTAAGTAATTAATTTGCATTTTATTGCATGACATAAGTATTTGATCACCAACCAACCAGTAAGAATTCCGGCTCTCACAGACCTGTTAGTTTTTCTTTAAGAAGCCCTCCTGTTCTCCACTCATTAGCTGTATTAACTGCACCTGTTTGAACTCGTTACCTGTATAAAAGACACCTGTTCACACACTCAATCAAACATACTCCATACTCCAACCTCTCCACAATGGCCAAGACCAGAGAGCTGTGTAAGGACATCAGGGATAAAATTGTAGACCCTGCACAAGGCTGGGATGGGCTACAGGACAATAGGCAAGCAGCTTGGTGAGAAGGCAACAACTGTTGGCGCAATTATTAGAAAATGGAAGAAGTTCAAGATGACGGTCAATCACCCTCGGTCTGGGGCTCCATGCAAGATCTCACCTCGTGGGGCATCAATGATCATGAGGACGGTGAGGGATCAGCCCAGAACTACACGACAGGACCTGGTCAATGACCTGAAGAGAGCTGGGACCACAGTCTCAAAGAAAACCATTAGTAACACACTACGCCGTCATGGATTAAAATCCTGCAGCGCATGCAAGGTCCCCTTGCTCAAGCCAGCGCATGTCCAGGCCCGTATGAAGTTTGCCAATGACCATCTGGATGATCCCGAGGAGGAATGGGAGAAGGTCATGTGGTCTGATGAGACAAAAATAGAGCTTTTTGGTCTAAACTCCACTCGCCGTGTTTGGAGGAAGAAGAAGGATGAGTACAACCCCAAGAACACCATCCCAACCGTGAAAGCATGGAGGTGGAAACATCATTCTTTGGGGATGCTTTTCTGCAAAGGGGACAGGACGACTGCACCGTATTGAGGGGAGGATGGATGGGGCCATGTATTGCGAGATCTTGGCCAACAACCTCCTTCCCTCAGTAAGAGCATTGAAGATGGGTTGTGGCTGGGTCTTCCAGCATGACAACGACCCGAAACACACAGCCAGGGCAACTAAGGAGTGGCTCCGTAAGAAGCATGTCAAGGTCCTGGAGTGGCCTAGCCAGTCTCCAGACCTGAACCCAATAGAAAATCTTTGGAGGGAGCTGAAAGTCTGTATTGCCCAGCGACAGCCCCGAAACCTGAAGGATCAGGAGAAGGTCTGTATGGAGGAGTGGGCCAAAATCCCTGCTGCAGTGTGTGTAAACCTGGTCAAGACCTACAGGAAATGTATGATCTCTGTAATTGCAAACAAAGGTTTCTGTACCAAATATTAAGTTCTGCTTTTCTGATGTATCAAATACTTATGTCATGCAATAAAATGCAAATTAATTACTTAAAATTCATACAATGTGATTTTCTGGATTTTTGTTTTAGATTCCGTCTCTCACAGTTGAAATGTACCTATGATAAACATTACAGACCTCTACATGCTTTGTAAGTAGGAAAACCTGCAAAATCGGCAGTGTATCAAATACTTGTTCTCCCCACTGTATATGCCAATTATATGATGGTCCGACCGCATTCTGTCCCCTATCAACACTTTTTAAACTTTTGTTGCCAACGAGAATGACATAAGAAAGAAGTCAAGACGACTAGCTTGATTGAGTCTCCGCCATGTATATCTCACAAGATTAGGATATTTAAGTCTCCATATATCTACTAGTTCTAATGTATCCATGACATTCACGATTTCCTTAAGAGCATGAGGGTGATAGTTTGTAGTGTGATTTCCTTTACGGTCCATTGAGCTATTTAGAACGTTATTATAATCTCCCACCATAATAATAGAGTATTGTATTGCTTGCAGGGTTGATAATTTATTATATATATTGTCAAAGAAGTGTGGATCATCATTATTTGGTCCAGAAAGGTTAATGAGCCATATCTGTTTATGGTCCTATAACATATTTAAAATAATCAATCTACCTTGAGGATCTGTTTGGACAATTTGCACATTCGAAATTACTGTTAATTAATGTCATCACCCCTTTTGAGTTTCTTTGCCGATGGGAGAAGTATATTTCGCACCCCCCACCCCCCATTCATTTTTCCACGCAACTTCATCTAGAATTGTTGAATGAGTTTCCTGTAAATAATAGATATTATATTCCTTCTCTTTGAGCCATGTAAATATTGTTCTTCTTTTCTTATTATCTGCTAAGCCATTACAATTATAACTGGCTATACTTATTTCACCACATACCATAATGAGATAGTTTCAAATCTATTTGTCATTATATATCTTAGTAAATGTACCAATAAAAAATGTGATTGAGTGTCCATATAGCTGTACCATGATATTTGCATTGCTACTAAGTAAACCTCCAATTGTTTTCCACTATTCCCCTGCTAAAGCCCCTACCCATCCCAAGTTGGGCCGTCATCCCAGTGATTGGCATACCACCCCAGCCCCCCAGATCCCTAGGCCCCCGAGAGGCAAGGACCCATCCATCGAAAACAGCACACACTGCTACCCACAAAACAGAAGCAGGTCAACCGCCAAAAGCATTTCCAATGCTCTCACCTCAATATATACAGAGCCATGCAAAAGTATTCATCCCCCTTGGCATTTTTCCTATTTTGTTGCATTATAACCTGTAATTTAAATTGATTTTTATTTGGATTTCATGTAATGGACTTACACAAAATAGTCCAAATGTCACGGTTTCGGCCGAGGCTGCCTCTCTTCCTTGCTCGGGCAGGCTTCGGCGTTCGTCGTCTCCGGAATACTAGCTGCCACCGTTGCATGTTTCTATGTTCGTTTGCTTTTGTCTGATTGTTGTTACACCTGTTATCGTTTAGTGTAATTAGTGTCCTATAAGTTCTCGTTGTGTTTGTCTAGTGTTGTGTGTGATTGTTTTCACTGTCGTGCGTTTAGCTATTGTATGTACAGTTTGCTCGGTTGAGCTGCTCTCCATTTCTGTGTTTTGGAGTATTTTGTCGCACATATTTTGTGCGCCCGCTTTATTTCGCCTGCGTGCGGAGTTTCTCGCCTCAGGGCATTTGTTTTCGTGCTGTGTTTGGTTTGCAAACAACTAAAGTCTTTTGGACTTACTTTGTGCGTCCTGCGCCTGATTCCACCACCACACCCACCTACAGCTACACTGACACCAAATTGGTGAAGTGAAATGAAAAAAATAATTTGTTTCAAAAAATTATAAACAATAAATATGGAAAAGTGGTGCGTGCATATGTATTCACCCCCTTTGCTATGAAGCCCCTAAATAAGACCTGGTGCAACGAATTACCTTCAGAAGTCACATAATCAGTTAAATAAAGTCCACCTGTGTGCAATCTAAGTGTCACATGATCTCAGTATATATACACCTGTTCTGAAAGGCCCCAGAGTCTGCAACACCACTAAGCAAGGGGCAACACCAAGCAAACGGCACCATGAAAACCAAGGAGCTCTCCAAACAGGTCAGGGACAAAGTTGTGGAGAAGTACAGATCAGGGTTGGGTTATAAAAAAATATCAGAAACTTTGAACATCCCACGGAGCACCATTAAATCCATTATTAAAAAACGGAAAGAATATGGCAACAAACCTGCCAAGAGAGGGCCGCCCACCAAAACTCACGGACCAGGCAAGGAGGGCATTAATCAGAGATGCAACAAAGAGACCAAAGATAACCCTGAAGGAGCTGCAAAGCTCCACAGCGGAGATTAGAGTATCTGTCCATAGGACCACTTTAAGGCGTACACTCCACAGAGCTGGGATTACGGTAGAGTGGCCAGAAAAAAGACATTGCTTAAAGAAAAAAATAAGCAAACACGTTTGGTGTTCACCAAAAGGCATGTGGGAGACTCCCCAAACATATGGAAGAAGGTACTCTGGTCAGATGAGACTAAAATTGAGCTTTATGGACATCAAGGAAAACGCTATGTCTGGTGCAAACCCAACACCTCTCATCACCCTGAGAACACCATTCCCAGAGTGAAGCATGGTGGTGGCAGCATCATGCTGTGGGGATGTTTTTCATCGGCAGGGACTGGGAAACTGGGCAGAATTGCAGGAATGATGGATGGCGCTAAATACAGGGAAATTCCTGAGAGAAACCTGTTTCAGTCTTCCAGAGATTTGAAACTGGGACTGAGGTTCACCTTCCAGCAGGATAATTACCCTAAGCATGCTGCTAAAGCAACACTTGAGTGGTTTAAGGGGAAACATTTAAATGTCTTGGAATGGCCTAGTCAAAGCCCAGACCTCAATCCAATTGAGAATCTGTGGTATGACTTAAAGATTGCTGTACACCAGCGGAACCCATCCAATTTGAAGGAGCTGGAGCAGTTTTGCCTTGAAGAATGGGCAAAAATCCCAGTGGCTAGATGTGCCAATCTTATAGAGACATACCCCAAGAGACTTGCAGCTTTAATTGCTGCAAAAGGTGGCTCTACAAAGTATTGACTTTGGGAGGGTGAATAGTTATGCACACTCAGGTTTTCAGTTTTTTTGTCTTATTTCTTGTTTGTTTCACCCCCAAAAAATATTTTGCATCTTCAACGTTGTGTAGATCAAATGATACAAACCCCCCCAAAATCCATTTTAATTCCAGGTTGTAAGGCAACAAAATAGGAAAAATGCCAAGGGGGGTGAATATATATCTATTCAAATATCTTGCATATCTTAATTTCCATCATTATCAATTAATATGCGTAATAATGTTGGCAGTTCATGCAAAGGATTGTTACCTATAACCCGGATTGCCATTGTATTACATAACATTTTTGTCAAGCAATTATTATTTTAGCAAACAATTATTGTGGTTCATCCTATATTCTCTCTAACATCCTTACCCCCTTGCAACAGATGTGGGATGAACACACATACACACGCACATTCTCTAACACACTCAACCCCTTTCCTCCACAATCAACCATAAGATCAGATGCTCAATGGTTGTTACATCCCAGAGCCTAACTCAAGAAAGGACCTGATTTACGAATGCATATACAGTTACAGCTGTTTGAGAAAGCATGCAAGATTGAGCAAAAATTGACAACAATGTGAGATTTGATTAATCTATGTCAAGTCCTAGGTGATCGAGATCAGATCCACCCTCTTCCCCTGAGACACAAACACTCTGGTCCCTCGTTCTAACCATTTTCCCCAAGCATCTCCGTGCAGTCAGACCTTTGATTATTTTGTGCCACCAGGGCCACAATAATATGCCCCCTCTCTGATTGTCCGAGTGTGACCCCCTCCCCATGGGTTACTGCAGCCAGTGTTGCCAGCACTGCCACTACCTGGGTGGGGGTACCCCACTGGAATCCCCACCGGCTAGGTACAAGGTCGTCAAGGTTCTCATTAGCAGCTTTGAGAATTTCCTTGTATATTATGCTCTCCCATCAGGGGGCTCTGGGTTTGTAGGACCAACCCTGCCAGGCAGGCTCAGAATGTTGAGGGGGTGGTGCTGCTCATGTAGGTCTCTGACCGCATTTCTTTTTTGGCTGCATATAGGCAACTCACAGCAGGGCCACAAAACATATGGGGACTTCTCTTTGGTGTATGGGTCGCTCAGGTGGGTATCTAGGATATAGGGTTGGGGATCGTTCCATCATGATAGGACAATAAAAAAAAATAGATTAGATGTATACTTTATTTTAAAATGTATATCCCTCATCTTCACAAAATGTAAAGTTCTCTCTCACAACCTCTGCTCACAGTCACACGTTGGTTCTGGGATATACAACCATTTCCTTTCTCACTCACTTAAGGCCACACTTTTTCAAACACAAAAACGCACACCCCACCTTCCATCGCAATACATCCACACATAGATTGTAACTTCCATCAATGTAATTGTCTGTATCTCCACTATGTTGATTGAGTACTTGTGTTCTAATTAGTTGAACATGTATTATTTTGCTTGTTATCTTTTCTTGTAATACCGTTTTATCCCTTTATAAAATACTATAAATGTGCTTTATTGTTGTAAATGTTAGCAACACCTCTGCCTTTGTGGAATGCGCGGTGGATTTGGTCACTAGTGTAACCAGGAGGAGATGCCTCATTTAACACAGTAAATTAATCAGGCTTGAGCAGGGGCGGTGTGTTCATTAGGGTGATATGGGTGACGCACTGCCAAACGGGAAAAGGAAGGGATTTTTTTTCTAATCAATTATATCACGGCAACAGTAGTTATCAGTGTTCTAATCTAGACGTCTGATCTGCCACTAAATGTCCAATCAGGCTAAAGTCGTGCTTCAAATGGCCCCGCCCGTTTTGGGGCGATTTCAGTCAGGTTGAAAATCGCCCCAGAAGTCTCTCATAGACTCTCATGTAAAATCTTTTTTTTTCAAATATCAGAGCTTTCAATACAATCTCTATGGGTTCCGGGAGGGCTTGCACTTACGCGCTTTCGTCATACGTAACATAACCATGAACATAACTAAGAAAAGAGCGGGTAGCAGCGTCAATCAATTCACGTACTACTGTCAAGATGGCTAGCGTTCAGTGCAACTCGATTGTCTCTTTGAAAGAAGTTCCTTTTTGTCGGCGAACAAATCAAGATAAATTGGCAACGAAACAATTAGGACCTCCCAGACCAAATGTAATAATTCAACAGGTTTCTACTAAAGGGGGAAAGTCCTACACCCGTGGATTTACCAAAAATTGGTACGAACGAAAAACCTGGCTAGCAGGCTGCGATGTAGCTAATGCAGTCTTCTGCTACCCCTGCTTACTCTTTCACCCTGAAGGCGGCACGGCAGACAGCACCGCTTGGACAGCGACTGGTGTAACGGACATGCACCATCTTTCAGAAAAGATTAAGAAACATGAGCTGTCAAAGACCCACATGGATAGCTGTTTGAGATTGTCTGCTTTGGGGAGAGTGAACATTGCCACTCAACTGGATGAGGGATACAGGCTAGCTGTCCGCCGCCACAACGATGAGGTTAGCAAGAACCGCCACATCCTCAGCCGGCTAATCCAGTGTGTGAAGTTTTGCGGAGTGTTTGAGTTAGCTTTGCGAGGCAAAGATGAAACTGAGGGCTCCACCAACCCTGGTATTTTTCTTGGACTTGTCAACTTTGTGGCACAATTAGATGAGGTGTTTGATGACCATCTTAAAAATGCTAAAGTTTTCCAGGGCACATCAAAGACCATTCAAAACGAGCTACTGGAGTGTATGCTAGCGGTCATGAGGGAACATATTGTGGAGGAGGTGAAGTCGGCGAACTTCGTAGCTATCCAAGCTGACGAGACCACGGACGTTTCTACACAGACACAGCTGGTGCTTGTGCTGAGGTACATAGATAGCAACCACAAAGTGCAGGAGCGCTTTTTTGAGTTCCTTCCCATCTCGGAATCAACCTCAGTCTCAATCGCCAGTGTGCTTTTGGAGAGACTGAACGCACCAGCATTCTTGACCAGACTGTTGCACGAAGACTGCCCAGACCTTCATCCACACGGTGGAACTTCAACAGCAGAGTCGTGAACACTGTCTACGAGAATCGAGACGACCTCATAGAATGTTTTGAAGCCATCCGGACGGGTTCATTGGGTTCATTTGACCAGCCCACCGTGAGAGAGGCATCTGGCTACGTGAGGATGCTACATGATGAAGATTTTATTTTTTTCCTGGGGCTTTTTCACAAAATCATGCCCCACGTCGACATTCTGTACCAGAAGCTACAGAAGAAGGACATCGATGCTGTCTTCATCAAACGTGCCCTCGACAGCTTCACAAGCAGTGTGCAGGCCATAAGGTAAGATTAAACAATATCATTCGATCTTTCTCAAAGCAGAGCTTTATTTGAAAATGTATGCATGAAAGGAGACTGCATTTGTGTTTGAAATTACATTATTCTCATTATATATGGCCAGTGGTGTAATCTAGCTTATTTTATATACTATGTGTACTGTACAGTGGTGCTCATAAGTGTATGAACACATTCTAAAGTTGACTAAAAAGAGGAATAAAAAAATAAAAAAATCATCTTTTGGAAATTGATCTTAATGACTTAATTAAAAAAGTTGGAAAATCCAACCTTTAAGGACACCAATTTTCTTTTCTTTCTTATTCCTCTTTTTAGTCAACTTTAGCATGGGCTCATAAGCTTATGAGCACCACTGTATACTGTGCTGAACATCCAGGCTATGTGAGACACAAAGGCTAACTTAAACACTAAAGACTTTATGCATCCCTGCCCATTTTAAGTGGAACTGAAGTATTTGTACTATACATGGATACATTGCATATACCTGTGCATCACATAGACAACAACACTGTACAAAGCCAACAAACACATTGGTCTGTTTGCCTTCAGGGACTCCTCTCAACAGCAGCTGCAAGAAGCAACAGGAGCCAAAAGACCCAGAACAGCTTTGAGAGAAGAGGAGAAGCAGAGGCTGTCTGAAGAGGTCTGCAACACCATCCTGGATCACACCAAAGAAAGGTTCTCTTTCTCTGGCCACCTTGTGAGTGCTACCTTACTGCAAGCAGACATGTTTGAAAGGTACTGCCATTCATTTCCTGATGAGGCTCTGAATGCCACTGTGAATGCATACCCCATGCTGAGCAAGGCAAAGCTCAAGACAGAACTATCTCTGATCTATGAGAATCCTGAATTCAAGGGCTGCTGTGGTGCACTGGCACTGTACCAGGTTCTCATGAGCTACAACCTCCAGGAGACGTTCTCTGAGACTGTGACTCTGTTGAACATCCTCATAACTACTCCCATGACAACAGCTGAAGCTGAGAGATGTTTCTCAACTTTGACACGAGTTAAGACATTCCTGCGAAATTCAATGGGCCAGGAACGTCTGAATGCACTGGCCATGCTTTCCATGGAGAGGGAACTAGTCCTCAGCATGCCTGATTTCAATGAGAAAGTCATTGACCGCTTTGCTGCATTGAAAGAGAGAAGAGAACAGTTTCAGTACAAGTAATGTAGCCACTCTCTCTCTTTGTCCCTCCCTGTCTGTCTCTTTAACACACACAAGCCCAAATCATGTTGTTTAAAATAGTTATTTTTCATTTTTTTTAAAGTAAAAAAATAAAAAATAATCTGTTCATGTTCATTTTTACAAATCTATACAATTGGCCAGAATATGGTTGTTCATATTTACAAATCTATACAATTGGCCAGAATATGGTTGTTCATTTTTACAAAGCCATACAGATAGCTGTGTTTACCTTTTCTAGAAATTATTTTCAAATTCTGTTTTCAGGCAAAATGTCTATCACTGTTCATTTTCACAAATCTATACAAGAGGGCAGAATATGGAAGTCTATAAAAATTTCTTATTACCAATAACTTGCATCAATGTTTTCAGTAGCCTCTATCAAAAGCTCCTGCTTGCTTGTTGTGAATTATGCTCAGGTGCACATATTTCCAATTCAACCATGAGGCCTTTTTGAAGCAAGTAATGTGTATATCAGTATTGACTTATATGCTGCCCCTGTCTTCATGTTGTTGCTGGACATATCTTTTTTAAAATGTGTGTAGGTCACCTAAATCATCAGAAAAATTGCCCCCCCTGAGAATTTTTTCAGGAGCCGCCACTGGGCTTGAGCCATGTTTCAGTCAGACCAATCACATCAAGGTTATGATCAGTGATTAATTAATTGACTATGACTGCCTTGGAAGTGAGGGATATAACATTAAGCAGCCCTATTTTGAGATGTGAGATATCACATTCTCTTTCAATAATGACAGGAATGGAGGAGGTCTTTATTCCAGTGAGATTGCTAAGGCAAACAACACCATGTTTGTTTTTGCCCAACCTAGATCGAGGCACAGACACGGTCTCAATGGGGAAAGCTGCTCTGACTCCACCAAGCTGGCATGCTGGCTAACAGCCTGCTGCCTGGCCTGCACCCTGTCTCATTGTGGAGCTAGAGGAGTTAGAGCCCTATCTATGTTGATGGATAAGATGAGAGCACCTCTGCAGCTAGGATGAAGTCCGTCACTCCTCAGCAGGCCAGGCTTGGTACTGTTTGTGGATGAGTCCCAAAAAGAGGGCCAATTATCTACAAATGCTATCTTTTGGGAGGGGCAGAAAACAGTTTTCAACCAGCGATTGAGTTGTGAGACTCTGCTGTAGAGCTCATCACTCCCCCTAACTAGGAGGCGGCCAGAGACAATTACTTGATGCCGACACATCTTTCTAGCTTATTTACACGCTGAAGCAATGTTGCGCTTGGTGACCTCTGACTGGTAAACAATGTATGATCGCTGGGTGATTATTTTTAAGTCTAATATTGCAGGTAATGGAGTCGCCAATGACTAGGGTTTTCAATTTGTCAGAGCTAATGGTGGGAGGCTTCAGCAGCTCAGACCCTGTAACAGGTGGAGGAGAGACCTGAGAAGGCTCGGCCTCTAACTCCGACTCGTTGCTTAATGGGGAGAACCGGTGGAAAGTTTATATCGGATGAATGAGCGACACCGGTTGAGCATGCCGACAGTATTTATTTCCAGAAGCCTTGAGAAAATTGTCCGGCTGCGGAGACTGTGCGGGGAGATTTATACTACTATCTGTACTTACTGGTGGCACAGACGATGTTTCATCCTTTCCTATACTTAAATTGTCCTTGCCTAACAATTGCATCTGAAGTTGGGCTTGCAATTTGGCTATCGTCACCATAAGGCGATAGTTCTCCTGTATATTATGAGTACAGCGACTGCAATTAGATGGCATAGCGTTAATGTTACTACTTAGCTTCGGCTGGTTGGAGGTCCTGTAGAACCACGTCCAGATAAAGCGTCCTGTAGAACCATGTCCAGATAAAGGGTCCAGTAGAACCATGTCCAGATAAAGCGTCCCGTAGAACCATGTCCAGATAAAGGGTCCAGTAGAACCATGTCCAGATAAAGGGTCCAGTAGAACCATGTCCAGATAAAGGGTCCTGTAGAACCATGTCCAGATAAAGCGTCCTGTAGAACCATGTCCAGATAAAGGGTCCTGTAGAACCATGTCCAGATAAAGCGTCCAGTAGAACCATGTCCAGATAAAGGGTCCTGTAGAACCATGTCCAGATAAAGCGTCCTGTAGAACCATGTCCAGATAAAGGGTCCAGTAGAACCATGTCCAGATAAAGGGTCCTGTAGAACCATGTCCAGATAAAGGGTCCTGTAGAACCATGTCCAGATAAAGCGTCCTGTAGAACCATGTCCAGATAAAGGGTCCTGTAGAACCATGTCCAGATAAAGCGTCCAGTAGAACCATGTCCAGATAAAGGGTCCTGTAGAACCATGTCCAGATAAAGCGTCCTGTAGAACCATGTCCAGATAAAGGGTCCAATAGAACCATGTCCAGATAAAGGGTCCTGTAGAACCATGTCCAGATAAAGGGTCCTGTAGAACCATGTCCAGATAAAGCGTCCGGGGTGAAAAATGTGAATTAAAAAAGTTGAGCGAGGAAAAAACTAAAACATTGGTAAATGTGTTAAATGCAGAGTTTTGATTAAACAGTTATTAAAATACAAAAAGTGAAAAGTTTGACAGGTAGCCATGTAGGAACAAACAGCACAGCGGCATGGAGCAGGCAGAAGAGGACGGGGCTATACTGTGTGTCAGTAAAAAGAGCTCTATAGTACTATTAGTCCTATGACATTAATTAAATGGAGGATTTGCTTGTCACGGTTTCGGCCGAGACTGCTCCTCCTCCTAGTTCGGGCAGGCTTCGCCGTTCGCAGTCCCCGGAGTACTAGCTGCCACCGCTCTATGTTTCGTCATTTGATTGCTTTTGTCTGTCTGTTACACCTGTGTCCATTTGCGTGTTGATTACGTGTCTTATAAGTTCCTTGTTTTGCACTAGAATGATTGTGTGTTGTTATGACTGCCACTGTGTCGGAGCTACGTGTTTGCACCCTGTTTGTTTTGTGTTTAGTGTTTACGCGTGTGCGTAATTTTCCCTCGCCTCTTGGTGTATTTTGAGGTCGGGGTTTTTTCTCGTAAACATTAGACTATTAAAGTCTGTTGGACTTAACCTCTGTGTCCTGCGCCTGACTCCTCCACCACATCCACATCGGTTCTAGTGACATTGCTGTTTCTGTGTGTTCATGTATATTTGAGGTGTTGTGGGTAATTTTTGGTTGACTATTCTATCTCACTTAGGGGTGGACAACGTAAAAACAACTATATGAATTATGCACGTTGTAGAATGAAACGCCTATATGCCTTAAATCCTTATGGATTAAGAACCAATTAAAGGGTTAAAACAGAGCAGAGACATTTCTTTAGTGCAAATGCTGTGCTTCTGATAATGGATGGTTCCTGGAACCAATCACGATAGGCATAGCACTTGTAGTAATGGGAATGGTCTTTTGTTGTGTACTGCCTTTGTTGAAATCACTTTTGATCCAAACCACAGTAAAGCAAATGACTGTACAGACAATTGTTAATAAGTCAACCAAAGAAATACACCCTGTTCAGGGAGCTCCAGGACAGTATGTTAATGAATGTGGAAAGGAGGACCAATAGACTGCCTATTTGGGAATCCTGAATGTCTGTATGGTGTTGTCCCTGGGGGTGGATGGGCCTGTCATGGTTACAAAGCTCAACAGCAACAATTGGGGGTTAGCTTAGAGGGAAACCTTCCGGACTTGTACCCAGTACCCGACTGGGCTCCTCGTCCTCATCGGGATGGGTCAGGCAATGAGGAAGATACATTGGTCTGAATATATATTCTTATAAACATGTAACCACAGATGGCAAGGCTAAGAATAAGTATATGCACATGCTTACACTCATTTTATGTTAACTTTTGTTTTATTGGTTGGGACTTCTTTAAGTCCCAAAGGGGGGATATGTGGGTCATTTTTGGTTGACTGAAATTTGATATAGAGGATGTCTTTATAAAGACAATCAAAAGTCTTTGTATTTTTTCAAGAGTTGTTCATTTCTTAGGCTATTGGTTGACACAATATTTATTATTGAATTACCTTAGAGCTAGTTCAGTCTTATACATATAAAAATAATTTAATAATGATCTGATCTTAGAATTTTTGGAAACAAGTTATGTTTTTAATTTCACTTCACCAATTTTGATTATTTTGTGTATGTCCATTACATGAAATCCAAATAAAAATCAATTTAAATTACAGGTTGTAATGCAACAAAATAGGAAAAACGGCAAGGGGATGAATACTTTTGCAAGGCACTGTATTAACTCAATGGTGTGAATACTTATGTAAATGAGATATTTCTGTATTTAACTTTCAGTAAAGTTGCAATAATATCTAAAAATACATTTTCACTTTGCCATTATGGGGTATTATGGAGTATTGTGTGCAGATGGGTGAAAAAAATAAATATATTTAATCCATTTTAAATTCAGGCTGTAACACAACAAAATGTGGATTAATCAAGGGGCATGAATACTTTCTAGAGGCACTGTAGCTGTAACGTACATGTGTGATTAATATGTTTCTGCCACATTAGCTGGTTTGTTTACTAGGCTGGGCTGGCCGGTTAGACCTATAATGGGTGAAGCCTGCTGACGTCAAGTCACAATGGAAACAGAGGTCATTATTTGAAAGGATTGCTGTCTGTTAGTGTTTGTGTGATTATTTAAAAGGATGTATTTATATTAGTTGGATAGTAGCTCACCTCTCCCATTATACATGGAAACCTGTTTGTTTTCCTGCCAATTAGACACACAACACCTTGATACCTTTATGGGGTGTGTGTGAGTGTGTGTGTGTGTGTGTGTGTGTGTGTGTGTGTGTGTGTGTGTGTGTGTGTGTGTGTGTGTGTGTGTGTGTGTGTGTGTGTGTGTGTTTGTCACAGATGGGAAGGGAGGCTGCTGCAGTTGAGAGATTTGATTGGTATGTATTTAAAATAGATTCCTCTCCATGTCAAGTCTCTCTGATGATCTGACAACACAGCACAGGTGTCAAAGCAATATGTCTGCATGTGTCCATTTCTGTGTGAGTCTGTGTCCGTCACAGGAGGCTGCTGAGGGGAGGACTCATAATAATGGCTGGTATGGAGTGAATGGAATGGTATCAACCACAGGGAAACCATGTGTTTGATGTGTTTGATACCATTTATGAGTCCTTCCTCCCCAATTAAGGTGCAACCAGCCACCTGTGAACTGTGCATAACCGTGTGTGAGTGTGTGTCCGTAACCGTGTGTGAGTGTGTGTCCGTAACCGTGTGTGTGTGTGTGTGTGTGTGTGTGTGTGTGTGTGTGTGTGTGTGTGTGTGTGTGTGTGTGACAGTGTGTTTAAGTCTAAGGCAGGCAGGTCATGCAAGGTACCCCTCTGTGGCCCACCTACTCCGTGTTGCTCAGGAACCATGTGGAGTGGTGAAGACGTCTCCCTGTCTACATGCCACAGTCACATGGGCTGTGTGTGTGTGAGTGTGTGTGTGTGTGTGTGTGTGTGTGTGTGTGTGTGTGTGTGTGTGTGTGTGTGTGTGTGTGTGTGTGTGCGTGCGTGCAGCGTCCCAATCCTATCATGTGATTTAGCTCCCAAGCAAACGCTCTTTGGCCTAGAGTGTGACAGAGGCCGTGTTATCAGCTGTACAGGCTGACACACTTCAATCTCTTTGTCGCATCGTCTTTCTCACGCCTACATTGTGTGTTTTTCTCCGTCTTTACTGGTTGAGTCCCAAATACCACCCTATTTTCTATGCAGTGCACTATATAGGGCAAAGGGTGCCATTTGGGACGTATCCAGAGTTCATACTGTTGCTTTACTGTAACGTCCCTTCCGTCAGAATGCACTGCTGCTCTCCACCACATAGTCTGATCAAATCAAATCAAAGTTTATTGGTCGCTTACACAGATTTGAAGATGTTAATGCAGGTGCAGTGAAATGCTTGTATTTCTAGCTCCAACAGTGCAGTAATAATAAATGCTTATGTTTCTAGCTTCAACAGTGCAGTAATATTACCTAGCATTAACAAAGCAACACACACATAATCCAAAAAGTTAAAAGAAAGAAGTTAAGAAATATTAGAACGAGCAATGTCAGAGTCTGGAATATAAATATATATGTATATAATGGTGTGAAATAGACAGTATGGACAGTATATGAATAGAAAAGGTGTGTACAGCAGTAGTTAAATAGGATGAGCCTTGACTAGAATACAGTATAAATCAAATCAAATTGTATTTGTCACATACACGTGTTTAGCAGATGTTATTGCGGGTGTAGCGAAATGCTTGTGCTTCTAGCTCTGACAGTGCAGTAATATCTAACAAGTATTATCTAACAATTTTACAACATATACCCAAAACACACAAATCTAAGTAAGGAATGGAATTAAGAATATATACATTTATGGACAAGCAATGACAGAGCGGCACGGACTAAGATACAGTAGAATTTTATAGAATACAGTATATACATTTGAGATTAATAATGCAAGATATGTAAGCATTATTAAAGTGACTAGTGTTCCATTTCTTAAAGTGGCCAGTGGTGTCAATTGGCAGCAGCAGCCTCTAATGTGCTAGTGATGGCTATTTAACAGTCTGATGGCCTTGAGATAGAAGCTGTTTTTCATTCTCTCTGTCCCAGCTTTGATGCACCTTTACTGACCTCACCTTCTGGATGATAGCGGGGTGAACAGGCAGTGGCTCGGGTGGTTGTTGTCCTTGATTATCTTTTTGACCTTCCTGTGACATCGGGTGCTGTAGGTGTCCTGGAGGGCGGGTAGTTTGCCCCCGGTAATGCGTTTGGCAGACCACACCACCCTCTGGAGAGCCCTGCGGTTGCAGGCGGTGCAGTTGCCGTACCAGGCGGTGATACAGCCCGACAGGATGCTCTCAATTGTGCATCTGTAAAAGTTTGTGAGGGTTTTAGGTGCCACATTTCTTCAGCCTCCTGAAGTTGAAGAGGCTCTGTTGCGCCTTCTTCACCACACTGTCTGCGTGGGTGGACCATTTCAGTTTGTCAGTGATATGTCAGTGATATGTACGCCAAGGAACTTGAAGCTTTCCACCTTCTCCACTGCGGTCCCGTCGATGTGGATAGGGGGGTTTCCTGAAGTCATCTCCTTTGTTTTGTTGACGTTGAGTGAGAGGTTATTTTCCTGGCACCACACTTCCAGAGCCCTCACTTCCTCCCTGTAGGCTGTCTCGTCATTGTCGGTAATCAAGCCTACTACTGTGGTGTCTGCAAACTTGATGATTGAGTTGGAGGCGTGCTTGGCCACGCAGTCATGGGTGAACAGGGAGTACAGGAGGGGTCTGAGCACGCACCCTTGTGGGGCCCCAGTGTTGAGGATCACCGAAGTGGAGATGTTGTTTCCTACCTTCACCACCTGGTGGGTGGCCCGTCAGGAAGTCCAGGATCGAGTTGCACAGGGCGGGTTTCAGACCCAGGGCCTCAAGCTTAATGATGAGCTTGGAGGGTACTATGGTGTTGAATGCTGAGCTATAGTCAATGAACAGCATTCTGACATAGGTATTCCTCTTGTCCAGATGGAATAGGGTAGTGTGCAGTGTGATGGCAATTGCATCGTCTGTGGATCTATTGGGGCAGTCTCTCAAAGCACTTCATGATGACAGAGGTGAGTGCTATGGGGCGATAGTCATTTAGTTCAGTTACCTTTGCTTTCTTGGGTACAGGAACAATGGTGACCATCTTGAAGCATGTGGGGACATCAGACTGGGATAGGGAGAGATTGAATATGTCCGTAAACACACCAGCCAGCTGGTCTGCGCATGCTCTGAGGACGCGGCTAGGGATGCTGTCTGGGCCAGCAGTCTTGCGGGGGTTAACATGCTTAAATGTTTTACTCACGTCGGCCACGGAGAAGGAGAGCCCACAGTCCTTGGTAGTGGGCCGCGTCGGTGGCACTGTGCTATCCTCAAAGCGGGCAAAGAAGGTGTTTAGCTTGTCAGGAAGTGAGATGTCGGTGTCTGCGACGTGGCTGTTTTTCTTTTGTAGTCCGTGATTGTCTGTAGACCCTGCCACATACGTCTCGTATCTCGTATATTTATCGTAGCCGAAAAATTGCGACTAGACTTTGTCTCTATATTGATGTTTTGCCAGTTGAATTGCCTTGCGGAGTGAGTAGCTACACTGTTTTTATTCTGCCATATTCCCAGTCACCTTGCCATGGTTAAATGTGGTGGTTCACGCTTTCAGTTTTGCGTGAATGCTGCCATCAATCCACAGTTTCTGGTTAGGGTAGGTTTTAATAGTCACAGTGGGCACAACATCTCCTATACACTTTCTGATAAACTCAGTCACCGTTTCAGTGTATTCGTCTAAATTATTTTCGCAAGCTACCTGGAACATATCCCAGTCCACGTGATCAAAACAATCTTGAAGCGTGGATTCCGATTGGTTAGACCAGCGTTGAATAGTCCTTAGCACGGGTACTTCCTGTTTGAGTTTCTGCCTATAGGAAGGGAGGAGCAAAATATAGTTGTGGTCAGATTTGCCGAAAGGAGGGCGGGGGAGGGCCTTATAACCATCCCGGAAGTTCGAATAGCAATGGTCGAGAATTTTAGCAGCCCGAGTACAACAGTCGATATGTTAATAGAACTTTGGCAGCCTAGTCCTCAAATTTGCTTTGTTATAAATGCAGCCTCAGGATATGTGGTTTCCAGTTTGCATAAAGTCCAGTGAAGTTCTTTGAGGGCCGTCGTGGTATCGGCTTGAGGGGGGATATACACGGCCGTGACTATAACCGAAGAAAATTATCTTGGGAGATAATACGATCGGCATTTGATTGTGAGGTATTCTTGGTCGGGTGAACAAAAGGAATTGAGTTCCCCTATGTTACTACAATTACACCATGAGTCGTTAATCATGAAACACACACCTCCACCCTTCGGCTTCCCGGAGAGATATTTATTTATGTTTGCGCGATTAACTGAGAACCGATCTGGCTGGACCGATTTCAACAGAATATCCCCAGAGAGCCATGTTTCTGTGAATGCCCTGGAAAGCGTTGCGGTTCCGGCGGCATTCGGTGAGCTCTCGCAGGCCCTTGAAAATCTGGGGGAGAGGGTGTAAATCTTGCGCCGGGCCGTACCCATATCCGCAGCAGGTCTCCAAGGTGAACAGCCTCTGGTATGTTAGAACAAGGTAGGTAAGGGAAGTCAGCAAGTCAGATACGTAACTTCGGGATAAGGATTGGCTCTAAGGGCTGGGTCGGTCGGGCTGGGGTGCGAAATTTGAGCCAATGCAAGAAAGAGAACAAATATGCCATCCTAGGAAATGGGCGCAGGTCGGAGGGCCATCTGACATGGGAAAACAGAGGGCCAGCAAGGGAAACAGACCAACGAAGCATGGGTAAACGGCATGGATTAGACTCTCGGTGGACCGACAAAAGACCACAGCCAAGAAGGGAACACCACTAGCACCGGTGTAAATACGTGTTGGCCGAAGGGAGTAGAGAAGGGAATGAAAGTGCCCTCACAACCATATTGCCATCATACTGACACGCATGCGGTGAGGTGCGAGGGGCAGGAACGGTAACAAGTATCACAGAAACATAAGCGAACATAAAATCATAACATCTTCATAAAACGTCTGAGGGCGCTACCTCCGATGACCGGTCGAATAATCCCTTTTTTGTTATATTGCCCTCAGGTTTCTCACGGTTCCAGACGGAGACAAGCTGTAGGAAACGGATGTCCACCCTAGCTGTTGGTGCTCCAGATACAGTAGCGCTAGTCCTTGGCAGCACATTGATGACTCCCAGGACGACAGACGGCCAGTCTGTAAGCCGGAAAAGGGTCTGCTCCCGCCAAGCGGATCAACCGAATGTCAAAAGACTGATATTCAAAAGAGACGAGCCCCGTTTGACCAAGACTCTTCATGTCAAGTGCAGAAATTCAATGAAGCGAGGGTAAACGGCGGGGAGCAACTATGACTCTCTTAAGGGCTGAGTATGTTACAGGCCCTGATGTCTCTCTGGAAAGAAATACTTGCCCTGTGCTTGTCGACTTTGTTATCCAAAGACTGAACATTAGTGAGTAGTATACTTGGAAGTGGTGGGTGGCGTGCGTGCCTCCTAAGTCGAACCAGCAGTCCGCTCCGAGTGCCTCTCCTTCGCCGGCGATGTTTTGGGTCAGCCGCTGGAATCAGTTCAATTGCCCTGGGGAGAGCAAACAAAGGATCTGCTTCAGGAAAGTCGTATTCCTGGTCGCAATGCTGGTGAGTTACCGCCGCTCTGATATCCAATAGTATTTCCCGGCTGTATGTAATGATACAAAACACTTTCTGAGCTAATAATGTAAAAAATAATACATAAAGGAAACAAAATACCGCAAAGTTTCCTAAGAGCTAGTCGCGAGGCCGCCATCTTTGTCGGCGGTGGGTAAACAGTATGTGAACATTATTAAAGTGACCAGTGTTCAATGACTATGTACATAGGTCAGCAGTCTCTAAGGTGCAGGTTTGAGCACAGGGTGATAGCCAGCTAGTAACAGTGACTAAAGTTCAGGGCAGGGTACTGGGTGGAGGGCGGCTAGTGGTGAATGTTTAACGGTCTGATGTTTTTCAGTCTCTTGGTCCCAGCTTTGATTCTCCTGTACTGTCTCCACCTTTTAGATGGTGACCAGTCCGTGGCTCGGGTAGATGGTGACCAGTCCGTGGCTCGGGTGGCTGAGGTCTTTGATGATCTTCTTGGCTTCCTGTGACACCGGGTGCTGTAGATGGCCTGGAGGGCAGGCGGTGTGCCCCTGGTGATGCGTTGGGCTGACCGCACCACCCACTGGAGAGCCATGCGGTTGCGGACGGTGCAATTGCCTTCCCAGGCAGTGATACAGCCCGACAGGATGCTTAATGGTGCATCTGTAGAAGTTTGTGACCGTCTTAGGGGCCAAGCCAAATGTCTTCAGTCTCCTGAGGTTGAAGAGGCGCTATTGCGCCTTCTTCACCACACGGTCTGTGTGAAGGGACTATTGATTTTGCACGTCGAGGAACTTGAAGCTTTTCACCCTCTCCACTGCGGCCCCGTCGATGCGGATGGGGGCGTGCTCTCTCTCCTGTAGTCCACGATCAGCTCCTTCATTTTGTTGACATTGAGGGAGAGGTTATTTCCTGGCACCACTCCTCCAGGGTTCTCACCTCCTCCCTGTAGGCTGTCTCGTCATTGTTAGTAATCAATGCATTATTACACTAACAGTATGAATAAAATCATTCAGGCATTAGACACTTTGAGCACAGTGTGTTCTCTGACCAGATCTGTTCCTTCTAAAGGCCTACAGCTCAATCTAAATCCTACTACTGTGTCACTTTGAATGTTACTTGCTATTCCTCAATTCCCTAAGGGCATCGCATTGTCTTCCCCCAGTGTCCTATATAGGGAGAGTCTCTCTCTCTCTCTCTCTCTCTCTCTCTCTCTCTCTCTCTCTCTCTCTCTCTCTCTCTCTCTCAGAATAAAGGAGACTGCCATAATGCCTTGGGGAACAGAGTCTCTTATCAGCTTCAAACATCTGGACTAGAATGATGGGCTCTTCACAAAACCTCTTCAGACGTCATTGAGACCTCTCTGTCTATTCTATGTCTCCGTCCCAAATGCCACCCTATTCCCTATATAGTGCACCCCCCCCCCCCACACCAAAAGAAGCACAAATAAAAAAGCCTTTAGTGAACTAACACTCACACTTGACTCTTTTCCCCCTTACTAGCTCTGACTTTGCTGATAGCTCCTTTAGTGAGGAAAAATGTACTTAGTGTGACTGAGATATGTTGTCCCACCTAGCTATCTTAAGATGAATACAGTCCCTCTGGAAAAGAGCATCTGCAAAATGACTAATGTAAATGTAAATGTAAATTATACAGGGAATGCGGTGCTAGCATTTCACTACACCCGCAATAACATCTGCTAAATATGTGTATGTGACCAATAACATTTGATTTGATTTGATTTATTTTGGGACACAGACTTTATAATGCGTGTTTAACTGCACCCTTTAACAGCACTAATCGTGCCTTATCATTATATACATAACGTCCTTTTCCCACAAGAGTCAATTTCTATGTTTGCAGAAGAGGGCCTGTTTTCTCAGTGGAGGAGAGGGGTAACATGGGGTGACATTATGGAAACTTCTAGATGACTGCAGAGGTTGAGGAAATAAAGATGTTTAAATGTAAAACACCATGACAGTTGGGTACTTACCTGTCTGAATGGGGATAACCACATCCTTTCAGAGTTAAAAAGACTGGATTTTGAGGACTGACACCCCGGGTCAGGCAATCAGGAGATCCTTGTATGAAAAGTCAATTTAGCCACAATTCATGGACCTTAGTGAACCATTTAATTACTCATCATCTCGGTTAAATTGTAGTCATCAACTTTCTAGATTTTAATGTTTGTATAAACACGATTCATGGCTCATTTTGCTAGGAAAATTCGCCTCATTATTATCTTACATTTGTAAATCAAGTGAAGTTATTTTCCTTCGGTTTCATACATTTCGAGTGTTTACTTTGTGTTTGTTCCTGCTTCTTCGAACTCCACTCGTTCTATACGAGGAAGGCCGCACATGGTACTGCAGCCTGCCATTAGCAACTAAATTATCCTTTAACTTCTTCTGTGTGAGATTTTTAAATAATAGTTTCAAGGATGTACATCTGGTGTATTGGATCAATTATTAGTACCATGATTGTTTTAAAAATATATATTTACACAAAGATTTACCACGAATATTGCAATTTTTCCATTCACTATAATGGGAGATGCTGTTTTCTGCTGAAAATTCCCGGCAGTAACGCGGTCGGCCTTGAACGTCCATGGCTTCAATGAGAGGGGCCAGTAGTTCTCTCCTGGAACAACAGGCACAACTAAGTTGTTTTTCTCAAAGTTGCCAGAATGCCACGTGCATCCCCTTATCCCCTTGTAACAGCCTAAACATTACAAAACTTATATTCCATTAAACAAGCCTCACGTAATTCGGCACTCTCATAGACCTTCATACAAAAAAAGAGCTTATCTCACCCGGACAGATTTTGGGCTGAGTACATCCTCTCACTTTGCCTCTTCCTCTCTGTGTATAGTCATGGTTGCTCGAGAATCATGCACCCCTTTTTCCTGCGGTTTCTGTTGCGCACCCTTGCTTGGTGAGGCAATGGTTTTGCCCAGGTAGTGAGTGGCTCAAGGTATTCCTACCTGGCTTTCCAGTGTCCTGTAAGCTTTGTTTGAGAGAGCGTCCATGTGGGACGGCTGTCTGTGACGTTACAGTGCCGTAGCCTGATTCTAGGCCCGTTCCACTTCGGATTGATTTGAAAGGTTTCATTCAGAACCAGTTTATTTCTCAGGGAGATCGCTCTAGTTTGAAGTCGAAGTTAGACGTCCATCCAGGTCCCAAGAACGTCTAGAAATGCCTTCAAAACCATCCACTAGGGGCAACGGTGAGCGCTATTACCTTCAAGTAGGATGGCGGCCTGCTAGGGCGTTGTGGACAGGGATGGTGGATGGGCGTAAAAGCTACACTCCGGCTCCGAGGGCTATGTGTTTAATTCCAGTCCTCGTTTTATAGTTTTTTTGTTTTTCTGTTTTTCTGTTTTAATCCTTTCCCAAACTTAAACCCTTAACTTAAGAACTCAAAATTAATTTCTAAACTTAACCCAATTTTAACCCTATCCTAAACCTTAACCATTAACTTAACAAGATGTGAACCCCCCCCCAGCCCAACTTGAGTGTTTTTTTGTGTGTTTTTTAAAAACTTTTGTGGAGTTAGGTAACAGTCTCAACTTAAACATCAAAAACCGATGTTTACCTTGATTTCACCCATAGATGTTTGGAAAACGTGGACAAACGTCACATTTTGAAGTCAAACCTTATTGTTATTTCTGGTAAGCATATCTTTATTTTTGAAAGTCACTCTTAGTCACTCTTTAAGCAACATGTTTATTTATCCTATCTACTGTTATCATCACACCTGGACTTCATCACCTCCCTGATGACTTCCCCTTTATCTAGCGCTCCATTGTTGTCACCCACCAGGCAATATTGTTTATGTTTCCATGTTGAACGTTTCTTTTGTTTTGTATCGTTCCATGTTCTTCGTCATTAAACTCACTAACTGCACTTGCTTCCTGGATCCCTGCGTCTACGTTACACCCTCCTTATTTTGTCAACTAAAACCACCATTTTGGCACCTTATCCTCTGCCTTCTGCCTGCCCCCAACATGCATCACACCGGCTGTATTTCTGTATTGTGAAAGTTATATATCTTAAACTTGATTGCTGACATGCAAAACATTTTGGGACTATATCAACAATGGACTAATGAAATACTTAAATATCGTTTTTGGGTGGAGTTTTCCTTTAAGGCCGCAAGACACATTTACCTATTGATTCAAATCACTTTTCATAACCAGCCTCACAACAGACAGACTAAGATTCACTCTCCATTTATTGTTTATTAGAAGTAATGTGGATGGGCTAAATTCATTCCTCATTTCCTTCTTATACTCAACTATTCATTTCCTCCCTTTCAATATTGAGTGGGTTAAAGTTTAACAATGTAATATCTGTTTTCATTTTGGGCTGTTATACAACTCGTAGTGGGAGGGTTTTCAATTTAAAGGGGAATCTGCAGTTGCAAAATTTTTGGACTTGTGAATTAATGAAACAAAGTAAATGTAAATGAGCACTATAGCCTCAAAACATGGTTCACACTATGATGTTGATGTCATGGATGGTCAGTCTTTGCATCCATAGCTCTGTCTATGAATTTGAGTGGTTACATTTCTCCAGGCCCATCCCTCAGCTTTTTGCCGAAACAGTGGTGGGGACTCGCTTTGTTATTGTTTGAACTGCTGATTGCCGCTTTAAAGCCCTCATCAGCATATTATCATCATAGTATCATATAATTATTATCTATCGCCAAGATCTTATCCGAGGGGGTTATTATGGCTTGTGACAGAATTAAAATCGTGGGGAGGTAGAATGTAGATGGAGACACAGGCACACAGCCTGTGTGTGTGTGTCTGTGTGTGTGTTTCTCTATGTGTGTGTGTGTGTGTGTGTGTAAATGTGTGTCTGTGTGTATAAGTGTGTCTGTGTGTATAAGTGTGTGTGTGTGTGTATAAGTGTGTGTGTGTGTGTGTTTCTCTATGTGTGTGTGTGTGTAAATGTGTGTCTGTGTGTATAAGTGTGTGTGTATAAGTGTGTGTGTGTGTGTGTGTGTGTGGTATCAATGATAGCAAGAGCCTAACCACCAGCCAGCTGTACTTCACCTGTAACTGATTGTGTTTGTCTTTATAGTTTCTCATTTGAAAAGAAGTGTACGTGGCAGCTTACATTTTACAATGAGAACCAGCAATGTGCACTGTGTGGCACATTCATAAATGAAAAGATTTCTGTCATTCATGTTACAGGGACAGAACACAAGCTGTAGCCATAGACAGCCTCTAATCGTTGAGGAGTTGTGTCCCAACCTGGATGAAGAGCAATAAGGAAGTACAGTATGTATCAGTAACTCAAATGAAGAATATTTCGCTTTAAATTCTTGATTATAGACTTCCTACTAGCCTGGAGTCCAGGGAGAATCCCAAATGTAGCTAGTTGTGCAAAACATTGTAAAGATACAGTATCTATAAAATACAGCATCTATAAAATACAGCATCTATAAAATACAGCACCTATAAAATACAGCATCTATAAAATACAGCATCTATAAAATACAGCACCTATAAAATACAGCACCTATAAAATACAGCATCTATAAAATACAGCACCTATAAAATACAGCATCTATAAAATACAGCATCTATAAAATACAGCATCTATAAAATACAGCACCTATAAAATACAGCATCTATAAAATACAGCACCTATAAAATACAGCATCTATAAAATACAGCACCTATAAAATATAGTATCTATAAAATACAGTATCTATAAACTGTATTGCACAACTAGCTACATTTGCTTTTACCACTTTACACATTTATTTTGGGATTCTACCCTGTAAACGTTCATTGTCCTGAATGGAGGAGGAGAGTCTCATGTTTTTAAATGTGTGCATGCTTTTCTTTTTTGAGAAAACAACAGCTGATTCAAAGGGGGTGTGGCGGAACGTGAAACACTGCATCCTCTGACGAAGTAGGTGATGGAGCAGACTCCTTCTTCCGCCTACTAACTAAATGACACTCTCCTTGACCAGTCGACCACTTATCGGTTTCCAGGTCATGGAGGAAAGGAGGACGGAGGAGTTGAGGAGAGGATGGACTTTTGCCCAACTGAGAATCTCCGGCAGACTTAGTGAAAAAGAGAGACTTAACATATCTCTTAGTTTGGGCCTCTCAGTCAGCACCTAGAGGGTACAGTTTCAAAATAGTAATGAACTTTCAAAAACGTATTCGAGTGCTTGATTGAGTCTGCCTGGAGTGCAAGATCCAGGTGGGCGGGGTTTGCAATTATGGCCACTATTTCATTGGTTCCATTGCACAAGGCAAGATCAATTAAGTGCAGCTGAAGTGTTTGAAGGAAAACAAATAGTGTTTGAACCTAGGTCTTGGGCTTTAGCCAGGTCCAAGTGATTGCAGGAGGGACAAAGGATCAATGCCGTGGTCACAGGGACACTCCCAGGGGCCTACTGACACTGTGTGTGTGTGTGTGTGTGTGTGTGTGTGTGTGTGTGTGTGTGTGTGTGTGACTTACTGACACTGAGGAGTATGTTGTGAATATTGATGTGCAGTCTGACCCTTCTGAAAGGAAATCCCCCTATCCAGAGTGACCAGGCCACACCAGGCACGCCCATATCATGATTTGATTGGCAGGATGACTGATTGGAGCTACACCACACTGCATCATCGCCACATATGATTGGACGGACTCAACAAAGGGGTGGTCTATATTAATTTACACTTAAAATAGAGATCAGAAATAGTACTGTATATGTTAGAAATTAATGAATATGGAGCAAAAGCTGGTTACTACCATATACCCTGTAACTCTCAACCAGCAAGGGTCTACTGTTTCCTGTATCTTGCCAGTGAACCAGCTAGGGTCTACTGATCCCTGTATCTCTGAACCAGCTAGGGTCTACTGTTCCCTGTATCTCTGAACCAGGTAGGGTCTACTTTTCCCTGTATCTCTGAACCAGCTACTGTCTACTGTTCCCTGTATCTCTGAACCAGCTAGGGTCTACTGTTCCCTGTATCTCTGAAACAGCTAGGGTCTACTTTTCCCTGTATCTCTGAACCAGCTAGTGTCTACTGTTCCCTGTATCTCTTAACCAGTTAGGGTCTACTGTTCCCTGTATCTCTGAACCAGCTACTGTCTACTGTTCCCTGTATCTCTAAACCAGCTAGGGTATACTGTTCCCTGTATCTCTGAACCAGCTAGTGTCTACTGTTCCCTGTATCTCTGAACCAGCTAGGGTCTACTGTTCCTTGTATCTCTGAACCAGCTATTGTCTACTGTTCCCTGTATCTCTGAGCCAGCTATGGTCTACTGTTCCCTGTTTCTCTGAACCAGCTAGGACTTACTGTTGCCTGCATCTCAAAACCAGCTAGGGTCTACTGTTCCCTGTATCTCTGCCAGTGAGCCAGCTAGTGTCTACCGTACCCTGTTTCTCTGCCAGTGAGCCAGCTAGGGTCTACTCTACCCTGTATCTCTGAACCAGCTAGGGTCTACTCTTTCCTGTGTCTCTGAAACAGCTAGTGTCTACTGTTCCCTGTATCTCTGAACCAGCTAGGTTCTACTCTTCCCTGTATCTCTGCCAGCGAGCCAGCTAGGATCTACTGTTCCCACAATATCTGCCAGTGAGCCAGCTATGGTCTACTGTTCCCTGTATCTCTGCCAGTGAGACAGCTAGGTTCTACTGTTCTCTGTATCTCTTAACCAGTTAGGGTCTATCATTCCCTATATCTCTGCTAGTGAGCCAGCTAGGGTCTACTGTTCCCACAATATCTGCCAGTGAGCCAGCTATGGTGTACTATTCCCTGTATCTCTGAGACAGCTAGGGTCTACTGTTCCCTGTATCTCTGAACCAGCTAGTGTCTATTGCTCCCTCTATCTCTGAACCAGCTAGGGTCTACTTTTCTTGTATCTCTGAACCAGTTAGGGTGTACTGTTCCCTGTATCTCTGAGACAGCTAGGGTCTACTGTTCCCTGTATCTCTGAACCAGCTAGTGTCTATTGCTCCCTCTATCTCTGAACCAGCTAGGGTCTACTTTTCTTGTATCTCTGAACCAGTTAGGGTGTACTGTTCCCTGTATCTCTGAACCAGCTAGTGTCTACTGTTCCCTGTATCTCTGAACCAGCTAGGGTCTACTGTTCCCTGTATCTCTGAACCAGCTAGTGTCTACTGTTCCCTGTATCTCTGAACCAGCCAGGGTATACTTTTCCTGTATCTCTGAACCAGGTAGGGTCTACTGTTCCCTGTATCTCTGAACCAGTTAGGGTCTAATGTTCCCTGTATCTCTGAACCAGTTAGGGTCTGCTGTTCCCTGTATCCCTGAGACAGCTAGGGTATACTGTTCCCTGTATCTCTGAACCAACTAGGGTCTACTGTTCCCTGTATCTCTGAACCAGCCAGGGTATACTTTTCCTGTATCTCTGAACCAGGTAGGGTCTACTGTTCCCTGTATCTCTGAACCAGTTAGGGTCTACTGTTCCCTGTATCTCTGAGACAGCAATGGTCTACTGTTCCCTGTATCTCTGAACCAGCCAGAGTATACTTTTCCTGTATCTCTGAACCAGGTAGGGTCTACTTTTCCTGTATCTCTGAACCAGGTAGGGTCTACTGTTCCCTGTATCTCTGAACCAGTTAGGGTCTACTGTTCCCTGTATCTCTGAACCAGTTAGGGTCTAATGTTCCCTGTATCTCTGAACCAGTTAGGGTCTACTTTTCCCTGTATCCCTGAGACAGCTAGGGTATACTGTTCCCTGTATCTCTGAACCAGCTACTGTCTACTGTTCCCTGTATCTCTGAACCAGCTAGGGTCTACTGTTCCCTGTATCTCTGAACCAGCTACTGTCTACTGTTCCCTGTATCTCTGAACCATTTAGGGTCTACTGTTCCCTGTATCTCTGAACCAGCTAGTGTCTACTGTTCCCTGTATCTCTGATCCATTTAGGGTCTACTGTTCCCTGTATCTCTGAACCAGCTAGTGTCTACTGTTCCCTGTATCTCTGAACCAGCTAGTGTCTACTGTTCCCTGTATCTCTGAACCAGCTAGGGTCTACTTTTCTTGTATCTCTGAACCAGTTAGGGTGTACTGTTCCCTGTATCTCTGAGACAGCTAGGGTCTACTGTTCCCTGTATCTCTGAACCAGCTAGTGTCTATTGCTCCCTCTATCTCTGAACCAGCTAGGGTCTACTTTTCTTGTATCTCTGAACCAGTTAGGGTGTACTGTTCCCTGTATCTCTGAACCAGCTAGTGTCTACTGTTCCCTGTATCTCTGAACCAGCTAGGGTCTACTGTTCCCTGTATCTCTGAACCAGCTAGTGTCTACTGTTCCCTGTATCTCTGAACCAGCCAGGGTATACTTTTCCTGTATCTCTGAACCAGGTAGGGTCTACTGTTCCCTGTATCTCTGAACCAGTTAGGGTCTAATGTTCCCTGTATCTCTGAACCAGTTAGGGTCTGCTGTTCCCTGTATCCCTGAGACAGCTAGGGTATACTGTTCCCTGTATCTCTGAACCAACTAGGGTCTACTGTTCCCTGTATCTCTGAACCAGCCAGGGTATACTTTTCCTGTATCTCTGAACCAGGTAGGGTCTACTGTTCCCTGTATCTCTGAACCAGTTAGGGTCTACTGTTCCCTGTATCTCTGAGACAGCAATGGTCTACTGTTCCCTGTATCTCTGAACCAGCCAGAGTATACTTTTCCTGTATCTCTGAACCAGGTAGGGTCTACTTTTCCTGTATCTCTGAACCAGGTAGGGTCTACTGTTCCCTGTATCTCTGAACCAGTTAGGGTCTACTGTTCCCTGTATCTCTGAACCAGTTAGGGTCTAATGTTCCCTGTATCTCTGAACCAGTTAGGGTCTACTTTTCCCTGTATCCCTGAGACAGCTAGGGTATACTGTTCCCTGTATCTCTGAACCAGCTACTGTCTACTGTTCCCTGTATCTCTGAACCAGCTAGGGTCTACTGTTCCCTGTATCTCTGAACCAGCTACTGTCTACTGTTCCCTGTATCTCTGAACCATTTAGGGTCTACTGTTCCCTGTATCTCTGAACCAGCTAGTGTCTACTGTTCCCTGTATCTCTGATCCATTTAGGGTCTACTGTTCCCTGTATCTCTGAACCAGCTAGTGTCTACTGTTCCCTGTATCTCTGAACCAGCTAGTGTCTACTGTTCCCTGTATCTCTGAACCAGCTAGTGTCTACTGTTCCCTGTATCTTTGAACCAGCTAGTGTCTACTGTTCCCTGTATCTCTGAACCAGCTTGTGTCTACTGTTCTCTGTATCTCTGAACCATTTAGGGTCTACTGTTCCCTGTATCTCTGAACCAGCTAGTGTCTACTGTTCCCTGTATCTCTGAACCATTTAGGGTCTACTGTTCCCTGTATCTCTGAACCAGCTAGTGTCTACTGTTCCCTGTATCTCTGAACCAGTTAGGGTCTACTGTTCCCTGTATGTCTGAGACAGCAATGGTCTACTATTCCCTGTATCTCTGAACCAGCTAGGGTCTACTTTTCCCTGTATCTCTGAACCAGCTAGTGTCTACTGTTCCCTGTATCTCTGAACCAGTTAGGGTCTACTGTTCCCTGTATCCCTGAACCAACTAGGATCTACATTTCCCTGTATCTCTGAACCAGCTACTGTCTACTGTTCCCTGTATCTCTGAACCAGCTAGTGTCTACTGTTCCCTGTATCTCTGAACCAACTAGGGTCTACTGTTCCCTGTATCTCTGAACCAGCCAGGGTATACTTTTCCTGTATCTCTGAACCAGGTAGTGTCTACTGTTCCCTGTATCTCTGAACCAGCTAGGGTCTACTGTTCCTTGTATCTCTGAACCAGCTATTGTCTACTGTTCCCTGTATCTCTGAGCCAGCTATGGTCCACTGTTCCCTGTTTCTCTGAACCAGCTAGGACTTACTGTTCCCTGCATCTCAAAACCAGCTAGGGTCTACTGTTCCCTGTATCTCTGCCTGTGAGCCAGCTAAGGTCTACCGTACCCTGTTTCTCTGCCAGTGAGCCAGCTAGGGTCTACTCTTCCCTGTATCTCTGAAACAGCTAGTGTCTACTGTTCCCTGTATCTCTGAACCAGCTAGGTTCTACTCTTCCCTGTATCTCTGCCAGCGAGCCAGATAGGATCTACAGTTCCCACAATATCTGCCAGTGAGCCTGCTATGGTCTACTGTTCCCTGTATCTCTGCCAGTGAGCCAGCTAGGTTCTACTGTTCTCTGTATCTCTTAACCAGTTAGGGTCTATCGTTCCCTATATCTCTGCTAGTGAGCCAGCTAGGGTCTACTGTTCCCATAATATCTGCCAGTGAGCCAGCTATGGTGTACTATTCCCTGTATCTCTGAACCAGATAGGGTCTACTGTTCCCTGTATCTCTGAACCAGCTAGTGTCTATTGCTCCCTCTATCTCTGAACCAGCTAGGGTCTACTTTTCTTGTATCTCTGAACCAGTTAGGGTGTACTGTTCCCTGTATCTCTGAACCAGCTAGTGTCTACTGTTCCCTGTATCTCTGAACCAGCTAGGGTCTACTGTTCCCTGTATCTCTGAACCAGCTAGTGTCTACTGTTCCCTGTATCTCTGAACCAGCCAGGGTATACTTTTCCTGTATCTCTGAACCAGGTAGGGTCTACTGTTCCCTGTATCTCTGAACCAGTTAGGGTCTAATGTTCCCTGTATCTCTGAACCAGTTAGGGTCTACTGTTCCCTGTATCCCTGAGACAGCTAGGGTATACTGTTCCCTGTATCTCTGAACCAGCTAGTGTCTACTGTTCCCTGTATCTCTGAACCAGTTAGGGTCTACTGTTCCCTGTATCCCTGTACCAACTAGGGTCTACTTTTCCCTGTATCTCTGAACCAGCTACTGTCTACTGTTCCCTGTATCCCTGAACCAGCTAGGGTCTACTGTTCCCTGTATCTCTGCACCAGCTAGTGTCTACTGTTCCCTGTATCTCTGATCCATTTAGGGTCTACTGTTCCCTGTATCTCTGAACCAGCTAGTGTCTACTGTTCCCTGTATCTCTGAACCAGCTAGTGTCTACTGTTCCCTGTATCTCTGAACCAGCTAGTGTCTACTGTTCCCTGTATCTTTGAACCAGCTAGTGTCTACTGTTCCCTGTATCTCTGAACCAGCTTGTGTCTACTGTTCCCTGTATCTCTGAACCATTTAGGGTCTACTGTTCCCTGTATCTCTGAACCAGCTAGTGTCTACTGTTCCCTGTATCTCTGAACCAGCCAGGGTATACTGTTCCCTGTATCTCTGAACCAGGTAGGGTCTACTGTTCCCTGTATCTCTGAACCAGTTAGGGTCTACTGTTCCCTGTATCTCTGAACCAGTTAAGGTCTACTGTTCCCTGTATGTCTGAGACAGCAATGGTCTACTATTCCCTGTATCTCTGAACCAGCTAGGGTCTACTTTTCCCTGTATCTCTGAACCAGCTAGTGTCTACTGTTCCCTGTATCTCTGAACCAGTTAGGGTCTACTGTTCCCTGTATCCCTGAACCAACTAGGGTCTACATTTCCCTGTATCTCTGAACCAGCTACTGTCTACTGTTCCCTGTATCTCTGAACCAGCTAGTGTCTACTGTTCCCTGTATCTCTGAACCAACTAGGGTCTACTGTTCCCTGTATCTCTGAACCAGCCAGGGTATACTTTTCCTGTATCTCTGAACCAGCTAGTGTCTACTGTTCCCTGTATCTCTGAACCAGCTAGTGTCTATTGCTCCCTCTATCTCTGAACCAGCTAGGGTCTACTTTTCTTGTATCTCTGAACCAGTTAGGGTGTACTGTTCCCTGTATCTCTGAACCAGCTAGTGTCTACTGTTCCCTGTATCTCTGAACCAGCTAGGGTCTACTGTTCCCTGTATCTCTGAACCAGCTAGTGTCTACTGTTCCCTGTATCTCTGAACCAGCCAGGGTATACTTTTCCTGTATCTCTGAACCAGGTAGGGTCTACTGTTCCCTGTATCTCTGAACCAGTTAGGGTCTAATGTTCCCTGTATCTCTGAACCAGTTAGGGTCTGCTGTTCCCTGTATCCCTGAGACAGCTAGGGTATACTGTTCCCTGTATCTCTGAACCAACTAGGGTCTACTGTTCCCTGTATCTCTGAACCAGCCAGGGTATACTTTTCCTGTATCTCTGAACCAGGTAGGGTCTACTGTTCCCTGTATCTCTGAACCAGTTAGGGTCTACTGTTCCCTGTATCTCTGAGACAGCAATGGTCTACTGTTCCCTGTATCTCTGAACCAGCCAGAGTATACTTTTCCTGTATCTCTGAACCAGGTAGGGTCTACTTTTCCTGTATCTCTGAACCAGGTAGGGTCTACTGTTCCCTGTATCTCTGAACCAGTTAGGGTCTACTGTTCCCTGTATCTCTGAACCAGTTAGGGTCTAATGTTCCCTGTATCTCTGAACCAGTTAGGGTCTACTTTTCCCTGTATCCCTGAGACAGCTAGGGTATACTGTTCCCTGTATCTCTGAACCAGCTACTGTCTACTGTTCCCTGTATCTCTGAACCAGCTAGGGTCTACTGTTCCCTGTATCTCTGAACCAGCTACTGTCTACTGTTCCCTGTATCTCTGAACCATTTAGGGTCTACTGTTCCCTGTATCTCTGAACCAGCTAGTGTCTACTGTTCCCTGTATCTCTGATCCATTTAGGGTCTACTGTTCCCTGTATCTCTGAACCAGCTAGTGTCTACTGTTCCCTGTATCTCTGAACCAGCTAGTGTCTACTGTTCCCTGTATCTCTGAACCAGCTAGTGTCTACTGTTCCCTGTATCTTTGAACCAGCTAGTGTCTACTGTTCCCTGTATCTCTGAACCAGCTTGTGTCTACTGTTCTCTGTATCTCTGAACCATTTAGGGTCTACTGTTCCCTGTATCTCTGAACCAGCTAGTGTCTACTGTTCCCTGTATCTCTGAACCATTTAGGGTCTACTGTTCCCTGTATCTCTGAACCAGCTAGTGTCTACTGTTCCCTGTATCTCTGAACCAGTTAGGGTCTACTGTTCCCTGTATGTCTGAGACAGCAATGGTCTACTATTCCCTGTATCTCTGAACCAGCTAGGGTCTACTTTTCCCTGTATCTCTGAACCAGCTAGTGTCTACTGTTCCCTGTATCTCTGAACCAGTTAGGGTCTACTGTTCCATGTATCCCTGAACCAACTAGGATCTACATTTCCCTGTATCTCTGAACCAGCTACTGTCTACTGTTCCCTGTATCTCTGAACCAGCTAGTGTCTACTGTTCCCTGTATCTCTGAACCAACTAGGGTCTACTGTTCCCTGTATCTCTGAACCAGCCAGGGTATACTTTTCCTGTATCTCTGAACCAGCTAGTGTCTACTGTTCCCTGTATCTCTGAACCAGCTAGGGTCTACTGTTCCTTGTATCTCTGAACCAGCTATTGTCTACTGTTCCCTGTATCTCTGAGCCAGCTATGGTCCACTGTTCCCTGTTTCTCTGAACCAGCTAGGACTTACTGTTCCCTGCATCTCAAAACCAGCTAGGGTCTACTGTTCCCTGTATCTCTGCCTGTGAGCCAGCTAAGGTCTACCGTACCCTGTTTCTCTGCCAGTGAGCCAGCTAGGGTCTACTCTTCCCTGTATCTCTGAAACAGCTAGTGTCTACTGTTCCCTGTATCTCTGAACCAGCTAGGTTCTACTCTTCCCTGTATCTCTGCCAGCGAGCCAGATAGGATCTACAGTTCCCACAATATCTGCCAGTGAGCCTGCTATGGTCTACTGTTCCCTGTATCTCTGCCAGTGAGCCAGCTAGGTTCTACTGTTCTCTGTATCTCTTAACCAGTTAGGGTCTATCGTTCCCTATATCTCTGCTAGTGAGCCAGCTAGGGTCTACTGTTCCCATAATATCTGCCAGTGAGCCAGCTATGGTGTACTATTCCCTGTATCTCTGAACCAGATAGGGTCTACTGTTCCCTGTATCTCTGAACCAGCTAGTGTCTATTGCTCCTCTATCTCTGAACCAGCTAGGGTCTACTTTTCTTGTATCTCTGAACCAGTTAGGGTGTACTGTTCCCTGTATCTCTGAACCAGCTAGTGTCTACTGTTCCCTGTATCTCTGAACCAGCTAGGGTCTACTGTTCCCTGTATCTCTGAACCAGCTAGTGTCTACTGTTCCCTGTATCTCTGAACCAGCCAGGGTATACTTTTCCTGTATCTCTGAACCAGGTAGGGTCTACTGTTCCCTGTATCTCTGAACCAGTTAGGGTCTAATGTTCCCTGTATCTCTGAACCAGTTAGGGTCTACTGTTCCCTGTATCCCTGAGACAGCTAGGGTATACTGTTCCCTGTATCTCTGAACCAGCTAGTGTCTACTGTTCCCTGTATCTCTGAACCAGTTAGGGTCTACTGTTCCCTGTATCCCTGTACCAACTAGGGTCTACTTTTCCCTGTATCTCTGAACCAGCTACTGTCTACTGTTCCCTGTATCCCTGAACCAGCTAGGGTCTACTGTTCCCTGTATCTCTGCACCAGCTAGTGTCTACTTTTCCCTGTATCTCTGATCCATTTAGGGTCTACTGTTCCCTGTATCTCTGAACCAGCTAGTGTCTACTGTTCCCTGTATCTCTGAACCAGCTAGTGTCTACTGTTCCCTGTATCTCTGAACCAGCTAGTGTCTACTGTTCCCTGTATCTTTGAACCAGCTAGTGTCTACTGTTCCCTGTATCTCTGAACCAGCTTGTGTCTACTGTTCCCTGTATCTCTGAACCATTTAGGGTCTACTGTTCCCTGTATCTCTGAACCAGCTAGTGTCTACTGTTCCCTGTATCTCTGAACCAGCCAGGGTATACTGTTCCCTGTATCTCTGAACCAGGTAGGGTCTACTGTTCCCTGTATCTCTGAACCAGTTAGGGTCTACTGTTCCCTGTATCTCTGAACCAGTTAAGGTCTACTGTTCCCTGTATGTCTGAGACAGCAATGGTCTACTATTCCCTGTATCTCTGAACCAGCTAGGGTCTACTTTTCCCTGTATCTCTGAACCAGCTAGTGTCTACTGTTCCCTGTATCTCTGAACCAGTTAGGGTCTACTGTTCCCTGTATCCCTGAACCAACTAGGGTCTACATTTCCCTGTATCTCTGAACCAGCTACTGTCTACTGTTCCCTGTATCTCTGAACCAGCTAGTGTCTACTGTTCCCTGTATCTCTGAACCAACTAGGGTCTACTGTTCCCTGTATCTCTGAACCAGCCAGGGTATACTTTTCCTGTATCTCTGAACCAGCTAGTGTCTACTGTTCCCTGTATCTCTGAACCAGCTAGGGTCTACTGTTCCTTGTATCTCTGAACCAGCTATTGTCTACTGTTCCCTGTATCTCTGAGCCAGCTATGGTCCACTGTTCCCTGTTTCTCTGAACCAGCTAGGACTTACTGTTCCCCGCATCTCAAAACCAGCTAGGGTCTACTGTTCCCTGTATCTCTGCCAGTGAGCCAGCTAGGGTCTACCGTACCCTGTTTCTCTGCCAGTGAGCCAGCTAGGGTCTACTTTACCCTGTATCTCTGAACCAGCTAGGGTCTACTCTTCCCTGTATCTCTGAAACAGCTAGTGTCTATTATTCCCTGTATCTCTGAACCAGCTAGGTTCTACTCTTCCCTGTATCTCTGCCAGCGAGCCAGCTAGGATCTACAGTTCCCACAATATCTGCCAGTGAGCCTGCTATGGTCTACTGTTCCCTGTATCTCTGCCAGTGAGCCAGCTAGGTTCTACTGTTCTCTGTATCTCTTAACCAGTTAGGGTCTATCGTTCCCTATATTTCTGCTAGTGAGCCAGCTAGGGTCTACTGTTCCCACAATATCTGCCAGTGAGCCAGCTATGGTGTACTATTCCCTGTATCTCTGAACCAGCTAGGGTCTACTGTTCCCTGTATCTCTGAACCAGCTAGTGTCTATTGCTCCCTCTATCTCTGAACCAGCTAGGGTCTACTTTTCTTGTATCTCTGAACCAGTTAGGGTGTACTGTTCCCTGTATCTCTGAGACAGCTAGGGTCTACTGTTCCCTGTATCTCTGAACCAGCTAGTGTCTACTGTTCCCTGTATCTCTGAACCAGCTAGTGTCTACTGTTCCCTGTATCTCTACCAGTGAGCCAGCTAGGGTCTACCGTACCCTGTTTATCTGCCAGTGAGCCAGCTAGGGTCTACTGTACCCTGTATCTCTGAACCAGCTAGGGTCTACTGTTCCCTGTATCTCTAAACCAGCTAGGGTCTACTGATCCATGTATCTCTGAACCAGCTTGTGTCTACTGTTCCCTGTATCTCTGAACCAGCTAGGGTCTATTGTTCCCTGTATCTCTAAACCAGCTAGGGTCTACTGTTCCCTGTATCTCTAAACCAGCTAGGGTCTACTGTTCCCTGTATCGCTGAACCAGCTAGGGTCTACTGTTCCCTGTATCTCTAAACCAGCTAGGGTCTACTGTTCCCTGTATCGCTGAACCAGCTAGGGTCTACTGTTCCCTGTATCTCTAAACCAGCTAGGGTCTACTGATCCATGTATCTCTAAACCAGTTAGTGTCTACTGTTCCCTGTAACTCTGAGACAGCTAGGGTCTACTGTTCCCTGTATCTCTGAGACAGCTAGGGTCTACTGTTCCCTGTATCTCTGAGACAGCTAGGGTCTACTGTTCCCTGTATCTCTGAGACAGCTAGGGTCTACTGTTCCCTGTATCTCTGAGACAGCTAGGGTCTACTGTTCCCTGTTTCTCTGCCAGTGAGCCAACTATGGTCTACTGTTCCCTGTATCTCTGAGCCAGCTATGGTCTAGTGTTCCCTGTTTCTCTGAACCAGCTAGGGTCCACTGTTCCCTGTATCTCTGAACAAGCTAGGGTCTACTTTTACCTGTATCTCTGAACCAGCTAGAGTCTACCATTCCCTGTATCTCTGAACCAGCTAGGGTCTACTGTTCCCTGTATCTCTGCCAGTGAGCCAGCTATGGTCTACTGTTCCCTGTATCTCTGAGACAGCTAGGGTCTACTGTACCCTGTATCTCTGAACCAGCTTGGGTCTTCTGTTTCCTGTATCTCTGAACCAGCTAGTGTCTACTGTTCCCTGTATATCTGAACCAGCTAGGTTCTACTGTTCCGTTTATCTCTGCCAGTGAGCCAGCTAGGATGTACTGTTCCCAATAGCTCTGCCAGTGAGCCAGCTAGGGTCTACTGTTCCCTGTATCTCTGAACCAGCTAGGTTCTACTGTTCCCTGTATCTCTGAACCAGCTAGGGTCTACTGTTCCCTGTATCTCTGAACCAGCTAGGGTCTACTGTTCCCTTTATCTCTGAACCAGCTAGGTTATACTGTTCCCTGTATCTCTGAGCCAGATATGGTCTACTGTTCCCTGTATCTCTGAACCAGCTAGGTCTACTGTTCCCTGTATATCTGAGCCAGCTAGGGTCTACTGTTCCCTGTATCTCTGAATCAGCTAGGGTCTACTGTTCCCTGTATCTCTGAACCAGCTAGTGTCTACTGTTCCCTGTATCTCTGAATCAGCTAGGGTCTACTGTTCCCTGTATCTCTGAATCAGCTAGGGTCTACTGTTCCCTGTTTCTCTGCCAGTGAGCCAGCTAGGGTTTACTTTTCCCTGTATCTCTGAACCAGCTAGGGTCTATTTTTCCCTGTATCTCTGAACCAGCTAGCGTCTGAAGTCTTGCTACACTACAAAGTCATTCTCAGATTCTCTCCAAGAATATTGTCATCAGCAGGCATGCACCACAGCTCCATGAGGTAACCATAAAAATAGAACTCACTAAGAGAAGGACCGTGTCCCAAATGACCCCCTATTCCCTACATAATGCACTACTTTTGACCAGATCCCTATGGGCCCTAGTCGAAAGTAGTGCCCTACGTAGGCAATAGGGTGCCATTTGAGACAATACCATTTGGCATGTAGCCAAGATAAAGTGACATACAAGATAGTGAACACTTGAATCAGTTCACCTAATTAATACACAGGTTTTAGCTCAGCAGGCTAACACATTGATTTGGTGTGTAGAATCCCTGGCTTCGAACCCCAGGTCTGGTTGGTCACATCATAAGCTATAATGATTTATGCACCAACTGTTTTGTTATTTCTCTCATAATTTGCTCTCGGGGTCTATTAGTGCTAAATAGGTATATTTTGACAGGGAGGACTGTTGATCCTGAGTCATTACTCTGGGGTCTATTAGTGCTAAATAGGTATGGTTTGACAGGGAGGACTGTCGATCCTGAGTCATTGCTCTCGGGATCTATTAGCGCTAAATAGGTATGGTTTGACAGGGAGGACTGTCGATCCAGAGTCAATTGGAAAGCATTATATTACTGTATCAATGGCTGAAGTCTTGCCCATTTGCAATGCAATTAAAAACTCAATTTTCGAAGAGCTTAGCAGCGGTTGATAAACGAGTCAGTAATCCGCTAACTGCTCCTCTGTTTGGCTGGAGCACAATAATGATTGACGGGTAGTGAGAGAGAGAGAGTGGCGGAGAGGATACTAAACTCACTGAGGACTTTCTAGAAAATAGTAAATAGGTTACACATAGAGAACCGAAACATTGGTGGTAGGCAACAGACCCATACCAATAAATATAAATATATTGCTGTAGTGGGTTCAGAAAAAAAGTGATTCGCAATGGCATTCTTGGGTCTCAAGCATGCATCATGGGTGAAAAAAAGGGACAGTAATTACGGCAATAATAATTATTATGAAAATGTAATTAAAAACGACCAATAACATAGAGAAATAGAGAGATCTAAATATGAATATTTAGGCTATAAGGCATAATCGCCACCAGCTTTGTAGGCTGTTTCTCTCATTCCCCAGTTCCAGTCACTTCAGAACCATGGACAGCACCTCATGCAGCGCACTCTATCCGGGGTTCTGAAAGGAGAGCGAGGAGGTCACAGACATACATGAATAGTGCTTTTCATTAGGATAGGGTTTGCCCACGCTATTAAAATAATTAGGAAATCAAAGATAGTCTATAGGTTTTTAACATGCTAGTCTATATAGATGTTTAACAATAATTGTAAGTCACTTCTGTTCATAGCAGTATGACAACACATTCACGAATACCAGAGTTTATGTGTAGTAGATTCCGGGCTGTTTTGAATAGCTTCTAATTATGAATCCACTTGTGTTCTTTGTTTTGCCTCAACTCTATCCGTGCTCACTAACACCAACTTCCCCTCATCATATCCTTGAGGCGGCAGCTGCACCAGCTGTAAGCAGTTAGCTACTGTAGCCAATTGAAAGGCATTGGCCGCCTGAGATTGCCATGCTTTCTCATATTGATTGCGCGCGGATACAGTAATGTGGACGAGCGTGATACTTGTGTCTTGCAGTCAGTCCTACTAGTGGAGCCGAGCTGGGCTAGCGGTAGCCGGTAACGGAGTCCGGTGCACACAGAAGGAGGGAAGCTTTCTGATTCAACGACAGATAACATTTAATCAAAATCGCCACTGGTCCAATCGGAGGAGCTTGTTTTCTTAATCAGATCAGCTAGTTTCTCCACCACCATCTTTGGGACGGATAAGTCCCTGCCCTCTCTCTCTCTCTCTCTCTCTCTCTCTCTCTCTCTCTCTCTCTCTCTCTCTCTCTCTGTCTGTCTCTCTCTCGCTCTGTCTCTCTGTATCTGTCTCTCTTCTCGCCTCTCACAGTTGCAGAAATTTGCTCCGCAGCCTGTGCTGCACCTTAATGAACCCAATTGGTGCACTGTGAGCGACCATCATAAATCTGAAGGATTTTCAGCGTCCGCGGGGTTGCTTATGAATTTGCTTAGGCAGACCCTTTTAAGGAGTTGAGTACGTACACCGGTTGGAGAAATTGAGAAAATGGCCCAAAACGTGGTTCTATTTTTATTGTGGCTTTCGGGCAGATCACTCGCAGGATTTCCCAATCAGATTAATATAGGTAAGTGGTTCGTAAAATAATTATAAAATCATTTAAGAATAATTTTGGCTTCTCCCCCCGTCATTTGATGGATAATGCCTGTTCTTGGTTATCTTCCGAGTAGGACCTTTATCGTGTGTGTTTATTAAGTAGGTTAGCTTGCTTCGCTTGCAGTAAGAAATCGTGAACTTGCCCCGCCGCTTTGATTACAGATTTTAAGAAATACAACGTTAGCAAAATGCTTGAAACAATCTACCACATTGAATGGTTCACGGGAAAATGTTGCAACTTCATAAGGGTGAAAATTCGAGGGAGCAATTCCGCAGTAACAGATTTCTGTAGACAGAATGATGAGGAGTAAAGAAGGATTATGTGTGATCTCTTTCTCCTAATTCATTTGACGCACGATCCTGCCTGCATGATCTGTGGTGTTTGATTTAAAACTTGATTTCCGTGTATAAACAGAATGACGGGGATCGCTGCAGTTTAACAATTCGTATGTAAACTACATACAAGTGAAGTGCCACTGAAGTCGATGTCTTCCTCAAGTTTTGCTCGACAGGCTGTAGGTAGGCTACCCTACCTACCGTCCGTGGGTTGGTTTTTGCAAGGGCCAGTGGTGGTTCCCTCCGGCGTCTATAAAAAGGCAGAGAGAGTTGGATGTAAAATGTGTGTAAATAATGATGGCAGTGTAAGTCCATTATGTATCTGTATGTCTTCTAGGTGGTCTGTTCATGCGGTCCACTGTGCAGGAGCACAGCGCGTTTAGGTTTGCCGTTCAGCTCTACAACACCAACCAGAACACTACGGAGAAACCCTTCCATCTCAACTACAATGTAGACAACCTCGAGTCGTCCAACAGCTTCTCAGTCACCCATGCATGTAAGTACAGAGCTGTTTCAATTAAAATCTCCCTCTGCTCTGAATATGTCCAGAATTCCCCTTGAACACACAAGTGCGCAAACACAGACACACCACACACACACACACACACATTCATATGGCATTCATATTAACATAGTGAATACATGGAATGAAAATGCTCCTTCTTGGTCTGATTTAAATGCAAGCGTGTAGGCCTACTGTAGATAGGGCCAGGGTACAGATGGTGGGGTGCCAGAGTGCCTTTAGCGATGTCTCAATGGATCACTGTTGTTAAGCTACACCAGCGATCACCAACCTTTTCTGAGTCAAGATCACTTTCTGAGTCGAACATGACTTAGCCTATGCAACATTAACCAATCAAAAACAGTTCTGTAACAATGAGGTTTGTGCAGTAGGCTATAGGCCCAATACATTATCTCTGCACATTGGCTATGCTTGAATTGCCCTGCCAATGTTGTTCTAAGAACATTTTGAAATTAAAATTTTAAAAATGTGGTATATGATCACACTGGTAATAGATACTTTTTTTTTTACTGGACTGATGGCCTGCAACTGATGGTCAGTCTGAGGGGAGGGTTAGCAGCGGTGAGGCTGACTCTCACCCGACACAACGTCCCTCCTCTCTCCCTCCCTCCGCTCTCCATCCTTTCTCTCTCCCTCCCTCCGCTCTCCATCCCTCCTCTCTCCCTCCCTCCGATCTCCCTCCTTCCGCTCTCCCTCCGCTCTCCCTCCCTCCGCTCTCCCTCCCTTCCTCCACTGAGAAAAAGGAGGCACAGTCTTCCAGCTGATGGCGAAACTAAGTCACACTGCATTATTTCTGCCTCATGCACCAATTCATGTTGTTACTCCTAAGACCAGAGAAAATGAAATATTCCTCGATATAAAAAAAGACACAAGCCGCTAATAATAACAACGCAAGATTATCGGAACACTATGCTGTACTCATTCATTACAGCTGCAGTGCTGGTTGCAGCGCATGTGGAAGTTGGGAGAACGCTCATTTTATGGCTTATAAAAATTGTGTTGACAAACTGTCAACAAAGTGTTGACAGTGCTGAATAACAACTTAAACATGAACTTACTCATAAAAACACCAGCTCTTTGCTGTATTTGTTCTCTCTCTCTCTAGTCATGGTTTTAAAAGTTTTGAAATCTCACAGTATCAACTTTGCTGTGCGTTCAAGGTTTCATTTTACAGTCGAGGAAACTGTGCAGACACGGTGATCTGAGCTATCTGATTGGCCAGCCATAGGCCTATAGGTGCACTTGATTTGCCCTCTGGGCCTGCTGGGTAGGCAGAGTTCTACCTTCAGACACATTAAATGGTTCAAAATGGAAACACTTTGCATTCCCGGCGCTAGTGCTGCTGAATCAAGTGCACCTACCACCAACAGCGCAAAGTGGGAAAAAAAAATAGGAAGGCAAGGCTTTATAGTTGGTCTTTTTACAGAAATGCTCAGTGATCGACTGGGAATACCTTGGAGATGGACCAGTCGTTAACCACTGCGCTACACTGAGGTACAGATGTCTCAAAGGTTCACTGTTGGTACACTACACTGAGGTAGAGATGTCTAAATGGTTCACTGTTGGTAGGCTGCATGGTATTACTGAGGTAAACATCTCTGTGGTGAATACAAACCAAGATGTGCATCTCAAAAAAGCACCTTATTCATTTTGTAGTGCACTACTTTTGACCAGAGCCCATCAAAAGTAGTGCACTACAAAGGCAAAGGGTGTCATTTGGGATAAGAATACAAACCAAATTCCCTTGGCAACATCCTGAGGAGAAGACCATGGATGTATGATGGGGATGGCGTGGTATCTTTACGGTGAGACAGAGGCTGTATGGCCTTGGAAAGGAAAGACAAGAAAACATCAACAAATATGCAACAACCATGGAGCCAAGGATTCAGTGTGGGTGGTTTCAGTGTGCTCCTTAACAGACGTAAATGGTTGGATAAAACTGAGTTGGATTAAAAAAAACATCAGAATAGTGTTTTTTAATCTAGGTAGGAGTATTGGCTCTGATATGGGTATCTCCATATTTAAAAAGAGTGTAAGAGTAGGAGTTGCCTTTCAGATCATAATGAATAAGATTACATGGACAGGGGGACCTAAACACCTGATCCTAGACCAGCATTACTTCTCTGAGATGCTTTAGGAATACAGGCCCTGATCCTAGATCACCACTCCTTCTCTGGGACGCTTTACAGGCTCTAATCAGATGCATCATTCCTTCCTATAAGCTTTTCCACCTGTATCACTGCACCACTGGATAGAAATCAATACAGACTCCACTCCATCAGTAACACGTTTCTCCCTCCATGCTGCTGTTACATGTAGCTCCTCTCAGTGTGGCCAATGGCTTATTCATCCAGTCAACCTTTCAAACTGCTCTGCTCTCTACTGTGTTCAAACTTCTCACTGCTCTGCTCTCTACCGTGTTCAAACTTCTCTCTTCTCTGCTTTCTACTGAGTTCAAACTGCTCTCTTCTCTGCTATCTACTGTGTTCAAACTGCACTCTGCTCTGCTCCCTACTGTGTTCAAACTGCACTCTGCTCTGCTCTCTACTGTGTTCAAACTACTCTTTGCTCTACTCTCTACTGTGATCAAACGTATCTCTTCTCTGCTCTCTACTGTGTTCAAACATCTCTCTTCTCTGCTCTATTGTGACATTGTTTGTTGTTGCCGGGTGTCGATGTGAATGGCCTTCATTATGATGCTGTATATTGTGTTCCCTGTGGCCTTGTTTAGATCTGATTACAGGCAACATAAAGAAAGAGTCATGAAGGAAAACGATGAAAAGGTGAAAGGGAGGAAAGGCTGGCAAGACTAAGTGAATAAGGTATCACAGTAGACTCACAGTAGACTCTCAGTAAACTCACAGTAGACTCTCAGTACACTCACAGTAGACTCTCAGTAAACTCACAGTAGACTCTCAGTAAACTCACAGTAGACTCTCAGTAAACTCACAGTAGACTCTCACTAAACTCACAGTAGACTCTCACTAAACTCACAGTAGACTCTCACTAAACTCACAGTAGACTCTCAGTACACTCACAGTAGACTCTCAGTACACTCACAGTAGACTCTCAGTAAACTCACAGTAGACTCTCAGTAAACTCACAGTAGACTCTCAGTAAACTCACAGTAGACTCTCACTAAACTCACATTAGACTCTCAGTAAACTCACAGTAGACTCTCAGTAAACTCACAGTAGACTCTCACTAAACTCACAGTAGACTCTCAGTAAACTCACAGTAGAATCACAGTAAACTCACAGTAGACTCTCAGTACACTCACAATAGACTCTCAGTACATTCACAGTAGACTCACAGTAGACTCACAGTAGACTCAGTACACTCACAGTAGACTCACAGTAGACTCACAGTACACTCACAGTAGACTCACAGTAGACACAAAGTATACTCACAATAGACTCTCAGTACACTCACAATAGACTCTCAGTACATTCACAGTAGACTCACAGTAGACTCACAGTAGACTCACAGTACACTCACAGTACACTCACAGTACACTCACAGTAGACTCAGTACACTCACAGTAGACTCACAGTAGACTCACAATAAACTCACAGTAGACTCACAGTAGACTCACAGTAGACTCAGTAGACTCACAGTAGACTCAAAGTAGACTCAGTAGACTCAAAGTAGACTCACAGTAGACTCAGTAGACTCACAGTAGACTCACAGTAGACTCACAGTAGACTCACAGTAGAGTCAGTATCTAGATGTGGTCAAAAGGTTAGCCCAGATAGGGCAAAGACCATGGCCTATTCTCAACATCATAGTAGTATTCTGCTGCAGAGCCTTGTAAACAGACGTCTCTGGTCCTCTGTGGTTCTGTCCACTCCTATAATACTTTTATAATGTTTACTGGTCATTCAGCAGACATGTTTATCCAAAGCATCTTACAGTTAACACATGACCCATCCAGGAATTAAACCCACAACCCTTGTGTCTGTGTGATTGGAACCACATTGGCCCGTTGTGTCTGGTCATTGTGGCTCTCCTCTCCTCTCCTCTCCTCTCCTCTCCTCTCCTCTCCTCTCCTCTCCTCTCCTCTCCTCTCCTCTCCTCTCCTCTCCTCTCCTCTCCTCTCGTCTCGTCTCATCGTCTCCTCTCCTCTCGTATCCTCATCTCCTCTCCTCTCGTCTCGTCTCATCTCCTCGTATCCTCTCCTCGTCTCGTCTCGTTGCCTCTCATATCCTCGTCTCCTCTCCTCGTCTTGTCCCCTCTCCTCGTCTCGTCTCATCTCCTCTCCTCGTCTCATCTCCTCATCTCGTTTCATCTCCTCCTCTCGTCTCCTCGTCTCGTCGCCTCTCATCTCGTCTCGTCTCCTCGTCTCGTCTCCTCGTCTCATCGCCTCTCTCCTCGTCTCGTCGCGTCTCCTCATCTCGTCGCCTCTCCTCTCGTCTCCTCTCCTCATCTCCTCGTCTCGTCTTGTTGCCTCTCCTCTCCTCTCCTCTCCTCTCGTCTCGTCTCCTCCTCTCGTCTCCTCTCCTCGTCTCGTCTCCTCGTCTCGTCTCGTCTTGTCGCCTCTCCTCTCATCTCCTCTCTTCGTCTCATCTCGTCTCCTCGTCTCCTCTCGTCTCCTCTCCTCTCCTCTTCATCTCCTCTGTCTCCCCCAGCTCAGCTCTCTCTGCAGTGTCAGCTCATTAACACACAGACCTCATACCGCCTCACTGCGCTGTCATTGGGTGAAGGAATAAAAATCCATACCCCCCAACAACCCCCACCTCAAAGTAACATACACCGGCAAATGAGTTGGAACTGAGTCCTACAGTGGAGAGGTGGGATGGTGGAGAGGTGGGTCTGAGAGGTGAGGGAGATGAAGCAGAGAAAGCAAAGCCCCCCATATCACAGTTAGCCAAAACAAAGACAACCAGGTGTTTTTCTAAGTGGAATGTGTCAGTGGACAGCCAGAAGACATTTGTTTGCTCTGCAAGCTGTCATGAGTGTTTACTATTTACCACACTAGTATATGGGTACAAGGAACCATCACTGGACATTATGTTGTGAGGAAGGAGGTTTATGTTTCCAATGCGTCCCCAATGGCATCCTATTCCCTATGAAGTGCACTACTATTGACCAGAGCACTATGGGCCCTGGGCTTTGGTCAAAAGTGGCACGCTATATACAGATCTAGGATCTGAATTTGATCACTCTTTTGTTGATGAGAATTTTCCTGCGCCACAGGAAATGCAGATGAGCTTCGTGATTTACATAAATTCACTAAAATCCTGCACGAACACACGGTTATATTAAAAGTATTCCACTTTTCATGTAGCCTCATTTTGACCAGCTAATAGCCTAACCACCAATCAAGCAACATTATGGACTAAACGTTCAAATCCTGTTGCTGTAGGATTATTTTGCTCAACATTAGAGGTCAAATTAAGTTCCTACATCTGTAGGGAATGTTTATCATCCTGTCCTTACTTCCTGCTTTCTCCTTCGTCTCAGACCTCTGTGTGTCAGTAGGGGTGGAACTCACGTCTAGTTTAGAATCACTACATGCTGTTTGAATCACGATTTAACAAACACACATAAGCACACACACACACACACTATGGTTAAATGGTGGGAACCCGGTTACCAAGATTTACCGGGATTTACCGCCCAAAACCACTAAATAACTGCGAGAAACTGGTAAATTATAATAAATTATTTATATGACCAGCATGAAATGGAACTGTTAAATTATACAGTGCCTTTGGAAAGTACTCAGACCCCTTGACTTTTTCCACGTTTTGTTACCTCTCCTCTCCTCTCCTCTCCTCTCCTCTCCTCTCCTCTCCTCTCCTCTCCTCTCCTCTCCTCTCCTCTCCTCTCCTCTCCTCTCCTCTCCTCTCCTCTTCATCTCCTCTGTCTCCCCCAGCTCAGCTCTCTCTGCAGTGTCAGCTCGTTAGCACACAGACCTCATACCGCCTCACTGCGCTGTCATTGGGTGAAGGAATAAAAATCCATACCCCCCAACAACCCCCACCTCAAAGTAACATACACCGGCAAATGAGTTGGGACTGAGTCCTACAGTGGAGAGGTGGGATGGTGGAGAGGTGGGTCTGAGAGGTGAGGGAGATGAAGCAGAGAAAGCAAAGCCCCCCATATCACAGTTAGCCAGCCAGAGAAGCGTGGGCTGGGCTGTTACCCTGCCATGGCGTCCTAGCTAACGAACACGCCCTGTGCCCTCTCCTTCACGCTGTTGATAGGGACACAGAAACAATAAGCAAATTAGTAAATAAATAATAGATAACGCCGTTGGTAATTTCACGCGTGTTGAAGGAGCAGGGGAGCATGGGAGAAAGAGGGCTAGATATCAGAATCTAATTAAAACCATGAAGGCAGGCAGGAGCAGAGACAGTCTTCTTCTTCTTAGCTTAGAGAGAGGATCGGGCTCCTGAGGGAGCCGCTGTGGCCCCATTTCTACTTTCTCACTCACACACACCGCCGCCACAATGCACATCTTATAGCAGCTCGATGAATAGTGTGCGTGTGTATGTGCATACACTGTGTGAGAGAAATGTACGAGCCTTTGATGATGTTGAGGAAAGTGTGGAAAAGCAACGTGTGCTCTGTCTGTCTCTGCACTGAAAATAGTGTGAAGTTGTAAACAGCCATTCCAGTTTTGTTGTGGGAACTGTTTATTTGATGAGTTTATAAAGTCGTCTGCTAGGGGTTGAATCTGCCTGTCTTCTACTGTATGAGCAGGACATACCGTCCTACATACTGTCCTACATACTGTCCTACATACTGTCCTGCATACTGTCCTGCATACTGTCCAACATACTGTCCTGCATACTGTCCTACATACCGTTCTACATACTGTCCTGCATACTGTCCTGCATACTGTCCTACATACTGTCCTGCATACTGTCCTACATACTGGCTTACATAATGTCCTACATACTGTCCTACATACTGTCCTGCATACTGTCCTGCATACTGTCCTACATACTGTCCTACATACTGTCCAACATACCGTCCTACATACCATCCTGCATACTGTCCTACATACTGTCCTACATACTGTCCTACATATTGTCCTGCATAGCGTCCTACATACTGTCCTACATACTGTCCTACATACTGTCCTACATACTGTCCTACATACTGTCCTACATACCGTCCTGCATACCGTCCTACATACTGTCCTACATACTGTCTTACATACTGTCCTGCATAGTGTCCTACATACCGTCCTACATACCGTCCTACATACTGTCCTGCATACTGTCCTGCATACTGTCCTGCATACTGTCCTACATACTGTCCTGCATACTGTCCTACATACTGTCCTACATACTGTCTTACATACCGTCCTGCATAGTGTCCTACATACCGTCCTACATACCGTCCTACATACTGTCCTGCATACTGTCCTGCATACTGTCCTGCATACTGTCCTACTTACTGGCCTACATACGGTCCTACATACTCTCCTACATACTGTCCTACAAACCATCCTACATACTGTCCTACATACTGTCCTACATACCATCCTGCATACTGTCCTACATACTGTCCTACACACTGTCCTACATACTGTCCTACATACCGTCATACATACTGTCCTACATACTGTCCTGCATTCTGTCCTACATACTGTCCTACATACTGTCCTACATACAGTGAGGGAAAAAAGTATTTGATTCCCTTTTGATTTTGTATGTTTGCCCACTGACAAAGAAATGATCAGTCTATAATTTTAATGGTAGGTTTATTTGAACAGTGAGAGACAGAATAACAACAAATAAATCCAGAAAAATGCATGTCAAAAATGTTATAAATTGATTTGCATTTTAATGAGGGAAATAAGTATTTGACCCCTCTGCAAAACATGACTTAGTACTTGGTGGCAAAACCCTTGTGGTCTAAGGCACTGCATCGCAGTGCTAGCTATGCCACTAGAGATCCTGGTTCGAATCCAGGCTCTGTCGTAGTCGGCAGCGACCGGGAGACCCATGGGGTGGCGCACAATTGGCCTAGCGTCGTCCAGGGTAGGGGAGGGAATGGCCGGCAGGGATGTAGCTCAGTTGGTAGAGCATGGTGTTTGCAACGCCAGGGTTGTGGGTTTGAAAAATACAAAAAATAATGTATGCACTCACTAACTGTAAGTCGCTCTGGATAAGAGCGTCTGCTAAATGACTAAAATGTAAATGTAAAAATGTAATCACAGAGGTCAGACGTTTCTTGTAGTTGGCCACCAGGTTTGCACACATCTCAGGAGGGATTTTGTCCCACTCCTCTTTGAAGATCTTCTCCAAGTCATAAAGGTTTCGAGGCTGACGTTTGGCAACTCGAACCTTTAGCTCCTTCCACAGATTTTTTATGGGATTAAGGTCTGGAGACTGGCTAGGCCACTCCAGGACCTTAATGTGCTTCTTCTTGAGCCACTCCTTTGTTGCCTTGGCCGTGTGTTTTGGTTCATTGTCATGCTGGAATACCCATCCACGACCCATTTTCAATGCCCTGGCTGAGGGAAGGAGGTTCTCACCCAAGATTTGACGGTACATGGCCCCGTCCATCGTCCCTTTGATGTGGTGAAGTTGTCCTGTCCCTTTAGCAGAAAAATACCCCCAAAGCATAATGTTTCCACCTCCATGTTTGACGGTGGGGATGGTGTTCTTGGGGTCATAGGCAGCATTCCTCCTCCTCCAAACATGGCAAGTTGAGTTGATGACAAAGAGCTCGATTTTGGTCTCATCTGACCACAACACTTTCACCCAGTTCTCCTCTGAATCATTCAGATGTTCATTGGCAAACTTCAGACGGCCCTGTATATGTGCTTTCTTGAGCAGGGGGACCTTGCGGGCGCTGCAGGATTTCATTCCTTCACGGCGTAGTGTGTTACCAATTTCTTTCTTGGTGACTATTGTCCCAGCTGCCTTGAGATCATTGACAAGATCCTCCCGTGTAGTTCTGGGCTGAATCCTCACCGTTCTCATGATCATTGCAACTCCACTAGGTGAGATCTTGCATGGAGCCCCAGGGCGAGGGAGATTGACAGTTCTTTTGTGTTTCTTCCATTTGCGAATAATCGCACCAACTGTTGTCACCTTCTCACCAAGCTGCTTGGCGATGGTCTTGTAGCCCATTCCAGCCTTGTGTAGGTCTACAATCTTGTCCCTGACATCCTTGGACAGCTCATTGGTCTTGGCCATGGTGGAGAGTTTGGAATCTGATTGATTGATTGCTTCTGTGGACAGGTGTCTTTTATACACGTAACAAACTGAGATTAGGAGCACTCCCTTTAAGAGTGTGCTCCTAATCTCAGCTCGTTACCTGTATAAAAGACACCTGGGAGCCAGAAATCTTTCTGATTGAGAGGGGGTCAAATACTTATTTCCCTCATTAAAATGCAAATACGTTTATAATATTTTTGACATGCATTTTTCTGGATTTTGTTGTTGTTATTCTGTCTCTCACTGTTCAAATAAACCTACCATTAAAATTATAGACGGATTATTTCTTTGTCAGTGGGCAAACATACAAAATTAGCAGGGGATCAAATACTTTTTCCCCTCACTGTACTGTCCTGCATACCCTCCTACATACCGTCCTACATACTGTCCTACATACCGTCCTGCATACTGTCCTACATACCGTCCTACATACTGTCCTACATACCGTCCTACATACTGTCCTGCATACTGTCCAACATACTGTCTTACATACTGTCCTACATACTGGCCTACATACCATCCTGCATACTGTCCTGCATACTGGCCTACATACCGTCCTACATACTGTCCTACATACAGTCCTACATACTGTCCTACATACTGTCCTGCATACTGTCCTACATACTGTCCTACATACTGTCCTACATACTGTCCTGCATACTGTCCAACATACTGTCTTACATACTGTCCTACATACTGGCCTACATACCATCCTGCATACTGTCCTGCATACTGGCCTACATACCGTCCTACATACTGTCCTACATACTGTCCTACATACTCTCCTGCATACTGTCCTACATACTGTCCTACATACTGTCCTACATACTGTCCTGCATACTGTCCTACATACCGTCCTACATACTGTCCTACATACCATCCTACATACTGTCCTGCATACTGTCCTAATACTTTCCTACATACCATCCTACATACTGTCCTGCATACTGTCCTGCATACTGGCCTACATACCGTCCTACATACTGTCCTACATACCGTCCTACATACTGTCCTACATACTGTCCTGCATACTGTCCTACATACTGTCCTACATTCCGTCCTACATACTGTCCTACATACCTTCCTACATACTGTCCTACATACTGTCCTGCATACTGTCCTACATACTGTCCTACATACTGTTCTACATACCGTCCTACATACTGTCCTACATACTGTCCTGCATACTGGCCTACATACTGTCCTACATACCAACCTACATACCGTCCTACATACTGTCCTGCATACTGGCCTACGTACTGTCCTACATAATGTCCTACATACCATCCTACATACTGTCCTATATACTGTCCTGCATACTGTCCTACATACTGTCCTGCATACTGGCCTAAATACCATCCTACATACTGTCCTACATACCGTCCTACATACTGTCCTACATACTTTCCTGCATACTGTCCTACATACTGTCCTACATACCGTCCTACATAGCGTCATACATAGCGTCCTACATACTGTCCTACATACTGTCCTACATACCGTCCTGCATACTGTCCTGCATACTGTCCTGCATACTGTCCTACATACTGTCCTGCATACTGTCCTACATACTGTCCTACATACCGTCCTACATAGCGTCCTACATACTGTCCTACATACTGTCCTACATACCATCCTACATAGCGTCCTACATACTGTCCTACATACTGTCCTACATACCGTCCTGCATACTGTCCTAGGCTCAGGGGAAACCCCAAATGCCACCATATTCCTTATATAGTGCACTACCCTATGGGCCCTGGATCCTGGTCAAAAGTAGTGCACCATAAAGGGAACATTGTGCCATTTGGGAGGCAGGTTCAGTCTTCTACTCAACATCAAGGCTGTCAAACTGTTGCTGGACCTGACTAGGACTTTGAGCTGGAGCTTTTGAAATCATTCTTTATCTAACAGTGGAATGTCATGTTATTCTCCTTCAACATGATCAGCAGCATGTACTAGACCAGATCTGAGCCTCGTTTCCTGTTCAGGTAGCTAGCTAGCGTAGCGTCCTGGGAGCCCTGTCAAGCTGAGCCTGCAAATAGCAGACAGTTCCTGCTGAGCTACAGCACAATAGTCCTCACACACACACACGCACACACACACACACGTACACGCACATGCACATGCACACGCGCGCAAACACACACACATGCACAGACACACATGCAAAAGCATGAAAGATCGCATGCACACACACACACACACACACACACACACACACACACAAGACACACACACACCACTGTGCGCACAATAGTCCTTAGATGGTCACTCCGGATCAGTGCCGGAAATCTCTCTCTCTCTGAATGTGACAAGAATGTTGTTGAATTGAGAGTCAGTGGTGTGTTGAGTCATTCTGATGCTACTGAAGCTGGTCGTACCACAGTTGTATCAGTGCAGGGCCCGTAGCCACAAAGCCTCTCGGAGTAGGAGTGATGCTCTAGGATCAGCACTCCTACTCTTTGTGGATATGGGCCCTGGTCATGGTTTTCAAATAAAAGGTCTGACGAAGGCAGTGAGGCCGATACGTACGTCAGCTTTAAACAACTGATACTGGTAGCGCAGTGAGGCCAACACGTACTTCAGCTTAAACAACTGATACTGGTAGCGCAGTGAGGCCAACACGTACTTCAGCTTAAACAACTGATACTGGTAGAGCAAGTGCATAGTGCAGAGTTTAACTTTTTCTGTGAGTCATGTTGTTATGAATCATTAAAGTGGATTTAACCTAAAGCGTTATAGCTACCGACTGACCAGTTAGCCAAAACAAAGACAACCAGGTGTTTTTCTAAGTGGAATGTGTCAGTGGACAGCCAGAAGGCATTTGTTTGCTCTGCAAGCTGTCATGAGTGTTTACTATTTACCACACTAGTATATGGGAACAAGGAACCATCACTGGACATTATGTTGTGAGGAAGGAGGTTTATGTTTCCTATGCGTCCCCAATGGCATCCTATTCCCTATGAAGTGCACTACTATTGACCAGAGCACTATGGGCCCTGGGCTTTGGTCAAAAGTGGCACGCTATATACAGATCTAGGATCTGAATTTGATCACTCTTTTGTTGATGAGAATTTTCCTGCGCCACAGGAAATGCAGATGAG